>NC_081556.1:7286402-7408902 GCF_963082655.1 Stomoxys calcitrans
CCGCTGTATAAGTTTTTGAAAAATTTCACATACACATGAACATTTTTGAAAAATTCATACTTTTCATATGAAGTTTTTGAAAAATTTCTGTTAATTTCAATTTATAGAAAATTTTTTAGTTTCGATATATATTTCCAAGTCTGCTTAACCTTTTCCAAAAAAAAAAATTACTGTACGTGCCCATTTCAACCAACAACGAATATGAAGATGAGCAATAGGGGATCCCAATTTAAAGACGCATTTAAATAAAAGAGCGCAAAAAAAAACTAACCGTCGTGTCATGATGTGCAAATTGACATTTCCTGAAATGTCCTTAGCCGACGATAAAAGCATTGGAGACTGATGACAAGTGATGCCCATGGAGAGTGGCGATGACTGGCATATTCAAGGACTTCTTAAATTACTGCATTGACGAGAGCACAGCACAGTGAATAGGACACAAGACATGAACATGCCAGGATGTCTGTTTGTCATGTGAACTGAAGGTGGATATGTTTGCGTGTGTGTGTGTTTGTGTGTGTGTGTGTGTGTGTGTGTGTGTGTGTGTGTGTGTGTGTGTGTGTGTGTAGATAGGTTAGCCGACAGCATGGCGTTTACAGTTCTGAATATTGTGTGTTGCAACCAATATCTAGGGAATTTTAAACTCTTTTATGACTTATTTAGTCTTTAATGGAAATATTTTGAAAAATTTTAATATTATAGATACATTTTTTTAAAAATTTTATATTAATTTGAAATTTTTCAAAAATTAATTTTTATAGAAATTTTTCCAAGAATTTCAATTTGTAGGTGCTGGTAATCCCCATCTCCACATTGACGTGTCGCACTGCGGGGCGCCGTTGGGAGTCGGCTCTAAAAAGGAGGTCCTTTATTATTGAGCTTAAACTTGAATCGCACATGACTCATTATATGTGAGAAGTTTGCCCCTGTTTTTTAATGAAATGTTCAAGGGCAAATTTTTGGTCTATTCCCTTATACCTTTCTTTGGACTTCTATTGGGTTGCCCAAAAAGTAATTGCGGATTTTTCATATAGCGGCGTTGACAAATTTTTTCACAGCTTGTGACTCTGTAATTGCATTCTTTCTTCTGTCAGTTATCAGCTGTTACTTTTAGCTTGCTTTAGAAAAAAGTGTAAAAAAATATATTTGATTAAAGTTCATTCTAAGTTTTATTAAAAATGCATTTACTTTCTTTTAAAAAATCCGCAATTACTTTTTGGGCAACCCAATATATTGTAGTGGGTAAATATGTCTGATTTGGCGTGTATTTTGGGAGTGATGTGGTCACCCAGACACTTGGCCCCTAAAGTAATTATAAGCTTCGTGCTATACTCTCAAATACTTTTTATATGAGACCCATATTTAAGCCCAAAATTTCAATGGTCGAGGGCGTCTTGGGGCTGGTGCCAGCACTTCGCCACTTTTCACTAAAATAGGTATCTGATTAGTTTTTTACTTTCAAAAACCTTTCATTTGAGCCCCATATAGATATGTTCGGGAAATAAAATCAGTTTAGGGGGTGCTTTAGGGCTTACCCCTAAACACTTGGCCTCAAAACTGTATTCCTTTTCTACTCTCAAATACCTTTCATTTGACGCCCATATTGTCATGATGGGTCAAATAACCTATTTGACTTGATTTAAGGAGGTTAAGCGCCACCTAGATAACTTAAGACAAATTTTATTGTCACTATTATACTCCCAAATTGATTTCATTTAAGTCCCATATAGCCACGTTCGTCTAATAAGCCAATTTGGATGTTTTTTTGGGGTGGGAAAACCACTCATTACATGGACTTTATTTTTTTCGTTAACTACTCCCGAATACCTTTTATTTGAGTCTCATATTGACATGAACATCCAATATGTCTGTCTGGGGGAGTTTTGGGGTTGGGGCAGCCCTCTGGGTACTTAGACTCAAATTTTATTACTATATTCATATTCTACTCTCCAATACCTTCCATTTGATACCCATTTTGTTCCGATCGGTCCACTTTTAATTTTGGGTGATGTTTTTGGGGTAAGGGGGAGGGTGCGCCCTCTTTCCGATATCGAAAAATTAAATGGTCTATGTTTCCTAACAGACCAACCTACACAATCTTTGAAAATTTCTAGAAAATCGGTTCCACCGTTTTTGAGTCTATACGGATAAAACAAACAAACCGAGTCCCATATAGTTGATCGAATCCCACTTTTGACTTTGGTTGGTGTTTTTGGGCTAACGGGGGAGGATCCGGCACCTTCCGATATCAACAAATTATAAAGCATTTTCTTCTTCCTGCCCATATTCGTAATCAACTCGCAAATACCTTTCATTTGATTCCCATATTGTCATGATCGTCCAATAAACCTATTTTAGGGAGTTTTGGGATTGGGCCCCAGTTACTTGGACCCATTTTTATACCCACCACCAAAGGATGGAGGTATATTATTTTGACAATCCATTTGCAACACATCGAAATATCCATTTCCGATCCCATAAAGTATATATATTCTTGATCGTCTTAAAAATCAAAGACGATCTAGCCGTGTCCGTCCGTCTGTCTATTGAAATCACGCTACAGTCTTTAAACATAAAGATATTGAGCTGAAACTTTGCATATATTATTTTTTGGTCCATAAGTAGGTTAAGTTCGAAGATGGGCTATATCGGACTATATCTTGATATAGCCCCCATATTGACCGATCTCTCATAAAACGCGCATTTATTGTCCAATTTTGGCAGAAATATGAGACAGTGAGTTGCGTTAAGCCACTCGACATTCTTCTTCAATTTGGCCCAGATCGGTCCAGATTTGGATATAGCTGCCATATAGACCGATCACTTGATTTAAAGTCTTGGGTCCATAAAAACCACATATATTGGCCAATTTTGTTGAAATTTAGGGCAGTGAGTTATGCAAGGCCACTCGATATTCTTCATCAATTTGGCCCAGATCGGTCCAGATTTGGATATAGCTACCATATAGACCGACCTCTCGATAAAAGGTCTTGGGATCATAAAAAGCGCATTTATTGTGCGAGTTCGCTGAAATTTGGGAGTGTGAGTTGTGTTAAGCCCTTCGAGATCCCAGATCGCTACAGATTTGGATATAGCTGCCAAAAAGACCAACGTTTTGTTCAACTAAATTGAACATTGACTCAATGTCCGTGTCGAATTTGGTCTAAATCGGACCATATGTCCATAAAGCTGCTGTGGCGAATTTTGAGACGAAAGGTGGTTTATGTATTGAGTTGCCCAAAAAGTAATTGCGGATTTTTCATATAGTCGGCGTTGACAAATTTTTTCACAGCGTATGACTCTGTAATTGCATTCTTTCTTCTGTCAGTTATCAGCTGTTACTTTTAGCTTGCTTTAGAAAAAAAGTGTAAGAAAATTATATTTGATTAAAGTTCATTCTAAGTTTTATTAAAAATGCATTTACTTTCTTTTAAAAAATCCGCAATTACTTTTTGGGCAACCCAATATATATACCCGAGGTGGTGAGAAGTATTTCGAGAGAATGTAGAAGCATTTCCCTTTTCGTGGCCTGCGGTTATCATCTCAAAATGACGTGTTTGCCGTAAGTGAATTGATGGAAATTAAATATTTAACGTTAAGTGATAATGGTTGGCGAATTTCGCTTAATGGACAAAGTTATGAAATGTATTAAAAATATTTATTAGCCTTGAATTTCTTTTCTTCGAGGATTATTCTGTTTGTTCTATGTGTGTGTTTTATATGCTCAAGAAATTTCGAAAAGTTTCTTCAGGTACTTTGATAATTGAAGCATTTCCATATCATTGCCTGGGCAAAGAAAAACAAAAACATGGTTCTGGGAAACAAAAACCACTCACTAAGAAAACCATCATCATGTGGCCTTGAGCTTTAAAGGATGGGCATTACTTATGGATGCATCATTTAAGCAACGATGTACGTTGCTTAAATCGAGTAAAATATTAAACATTAATTTTTTTTATTTATTCAAAAATAAAATAGGATTTTTATATTTCAAAAATTTAATTTTAATTTTTAGTACCAATTTTTTTTACTTTTTTTTTAATTTTCAGAAACTTTTTGCCTACACCTCGCTATATACTTTTACTATTTTTTTCTCACATTATAAATACAATTTTACATTAAGTACAAGTACACGTCATACATTTGTCTTGTCAGATGAGCACCTTTGTTCTATCATCGATTTCAAGTGAAAGCTTTTTTTTTGTAAATCCCACAAATATTTAAATCCATCTATTTGTGGAAAAAAGAGATTATCTTTGCGGTTAATGCCATCAATTACATAGACTATAAGAAATATAAACATCATGGTAAATATTTTGAGTTGAGCGAACCGTCTTGTGTTTATTTTCTTAAACAGAATAAAAAATAAAAATGAATAAATAAATTACATTTAATATTATAGAAAATTTTTTTAAAAGGGCGACGGGCTACCGTACGCGGCTGTTGCTCTTCACGCGTAGATATAAGATACCGAAAGTCAGATTCCCGTCCTTGGACGGGGTCACCCTGTGGCTGTTGAAGGAGACCAAGTACTTAGTACCTTGATTTGAAGCTGTCCTCAAAGAGGAACACCGAGTAAAAAATCCGTAAGACACTGTGGGCTTTTTACTCCTGCAGGAGGATGATCAGTAGGAGGTGGAGGGTGACTCCTAAGAAGATTTATTCGATGTATATGGAACACTTGTATGGTGGAATGACGTAGAGAAGAGAACGCGTGCGAGGGAGTTCGAGAAGGTCCAGAGACTGGCCTGCGTCAGGGTCGCAGGGGTACTGAGATCCGCACCGCAAGCAGGCCTGGAGGCTATGCTGAATATGCAGCCCATTGAGGCCTATATTTGGAACTGCGCTGCCAGGGTCGCGCTAAGGCTGAGGGAGCTCGCCATACTGAAGGAGGATGGTTGCGGCTACAGTTCGATTCTGGTTGTTATGGATGCGGAGGGTAGACCGAGGAGGATCACCGACTAACGGGCACCAGTGCCGACTGGTATTCGGCATGCGCTCTTCGATTTCCTGAGCCGGATGAATGGAGAGCGAATGCTGTACTTGCGGAGGATGATACCTCGATCTACACAAATGGCTCCAAGATGGAGTCAGGAACTGGATTGGGGGTCTACTCTGAAGCACTTTATGTCAGTATGTGTCTGAGACAGCTTGACTGTACGGTCTTTCAAGCAGAGGTCTGTGTCATTGCAGTGGCCGCAAGAGAAATTCTGGTAAGGGATTAACCGCCCTCGAAACTCAGAATTTATGTGGACAGTATGGGTCGAGGATGGTGAGGTCAAGATGCGTGGCGGATTGTTTGGAGTCCCGGGATAGGCTCCGGACCCACGATGTGACGCTGACATGGGTTCCTGGGCATGAGGGGATTCCATGGAATGAGAAGACGGATGTTTGCGCTAGAAGACGTTCGTCTGCGCCGGGCGGACCAGTCAACAGTCTTGCCAAAGTGTAATTTTTCGAGCTACTGAACACAGTAGAGGGGATGGCCAGGGCGGCGTTGGTGATTGCCGAATTGCAAAGGCGCTATGGCCGGTCATCGACCGGAGGTGGACGAGAGAGTTGCTGGCGTTCATTAAAAGGTCGATGGGTACCTTGACATGGGTCATAAGCGGACACTGTGCCATAGGCCGCATGGCGGCGCGTATGGGAATACCGTACAATGACTTCTGTAGGAGTTCCGTCGATGAGGATGAAAAGGAGACTATTAAGCACTTGCTGTCTTCATGTCTGGGTCTGCAGGGACGTAAGCTCTCCTTTCTGCGGAGCCGTTTCTTCTGTGATCTGAGTGGACTTGCGAACGTACCTCTGGTATGTCTCCTGAGATTTGTTGAACGAACAGGATGTTTCCGACGGGGGGTGCCATAAACTCCGGCGTAGCCCCACGCAAGTGCATCCGTGCTTGCATGGCTATGGGCGTTTCTTCACACCCCGCTTGGGTTCTTCATTTCTCCTGTCTTTCTTTTATTCGTGTATAACCTGTAGTACGAGGTCTCACATCTTCTTTCTCTTCCCTTTCTTTCTAGGGTACCACACCCCGCTCGGGTTCTTCATTCCTCCTGTCTTTATTTTATTCGTGTATAACCTGTAGTACGAGGTCTCACATCTTCTTTCTCTTCCCTTCCTTTCTAGGGTACCACAATGGGCCAGATTGGCCTCCGAGTGAACTCAGCTTGGGTGGGCAACCCACTCAACCTAAACTTACCTTGTCAAAATTAAATAATCGCAAAAAAATTTTATTAAAATTTAATTTTCAGAAGAAAAATGTTCAAAGCAAGCATTGCAGTAGTCCACCAAACATTGTGTCCAGAGCGACGTTAAAGTTCTGCTATTGCAATGAACTGTCAGGACTCATACTGGGCACAAGGGGTCATGTTTTTGGCCACTGACATGGCGATGGGCTCGGGACGATGGGGATTTCTGCAGGATCTGTGAGGATGAGAAGGAATTGAAGACAGTCGTGCATCTACTCTGCCAATGTCTCGCGATGGTGCAAGACGGCACAGGACTATGAGTAAATACCTCTTCTCTTCACTGAGCTTTCTACAGTCTTTCGACACCCAAGTCATTCTGGACTTCTGTAAAGGCCTGAGATGCCTGAAGGGGTGGCTCTCTTGTCGGTGAGACTTCTTTCGGTCTCTATGACGGCTTTTCGTTTATCTTCTTTTTCTTACCGTGTTTTTTTTTTCTTTTCTCTTTTATTTCATTTCTTTCTAGGGCGAACACAATGGACCAGGGGTCTCCGATTGGCAACTGCGATCGGCAACTGTCTCTAAACCTAACCTAACATATTCACTTAAGGAAATCCTTCTTTGAAAAGCAAAAAAATTGTTTAGCTTTTTTTAACAAATCTTTAAAGCAAAGTCAAAATTTTTTTTCTGTGTCAAAATTCCGTTCCCATGGAATATTGAGTCAAATTTAGAATTTTATAGAAATTTTATAAAAAATGTTGAATCGGTTTTCGGTTTTGTAATTTTTTTTTAATATTTGATTCTTTAATAATAAGATTTATTGTACTACCATGTAAAATAAAAAAATTTCTTAATATGAAGAAAAAAATCTTTGATCGAAGTAAATTTTTCTTTACAAAAATTTTTTATTGTTTGAAAAAAAATTTAAATTTAAGTAATCTTTAAAGCAAGGACAAAAATTTCACCGAAAAAAACTTTTTTAAGAAATAGAACAAAAATTTTTATTTAGTTTAAGAAATCTTTTTCGGCATCAAAATTTTGTTGTCATGGAGAATTAGGTAAAATTTTTAATTTTAAAGAAATTTATAGAAAATGTTGATCCGAAGTTATATTTTCTAAAATTTTCTTTTAATTCTTGATTCTTTAATAATAATACTTGTTGTACTATTATTAAAGATACAAATTCCTTAATATGATGTAAAAATTCATTGACCGAAGTAAGTTTTTCCTTAATAATTGGAAAGTTGTTTTAAAAAAAAATTGTTATTTAGTTTAAAACTTTAAAGCAAGGAGAACATTTTTAGCGAAGTAAATCCTAAAAATGTTTCCTTCACAATTGGAAAATTGCTATGTTATTTAGTTAAACATGTCAGATTTTTTTTTAGTTTTAAAGTTATTGCCATGGAAAACTGGTTCAAATTAATTATAGAAATTTTATGAAAAATGTGGAATTAAATTTGATTTATCTTTTTTTTTATTTTTTTACCAATTTTTTGTTTGATATTTTTAAAATTTTATTTTCAAAGAATACTTTTAAATTTCACTAGGTTCTACGTTTCTAGTAGGTTTCAAGTACCCGTATTTGAAGTACGTAATTCGAAACTGTGCTTTCTGAATTTTTTCACACTTTAAAGATAGACATGTAAGTTCATTGCCATTCAGCCATGATGTTTTGCCATTTACCAGTCAGACGTTTCTAAATGAGCTGCCCTCACAGCTTTTCTCAACTGATTTGTTATCAGTTATATTACAATGGTGGGAAGTCTTTGATAAAGTGCTGAGTTAACTTTCAATGGCAGTTATCACTTTCATTTCGTTTGCGATGTATGAACATCGATAATACTATTTTTTTTGAACGAACGAAGAGCTGTACATAAATATGATGATGATTATAAATATTCATTTCATAAACTCAAAAATTGCGTTTAAAATTGCTTCCGCCATGACTTGAGAGAAAACGCCTATCTATGAAACCCTTGAAATGTTTATTTTTTTATGAAATTGGATTCTTAATTTTAAGTAATTTTTGCCTTATGATTTGATTTTGTTTATGCCTGCTTATGTTTGTGAAGCAGTCGCAGCAGCATTTCAATTAGTTTGAATATACAATATTTTGTAAGCTGCGAAGCACTTGAATTTTAGTACCCAAAGAACGTTTCATGTAACGAAAAAATCTAACCTTGGTTCATCACGAGCCTGTTTCTATTGTTGTTTTTATTCTCTTCTACAAATTATCAAATTTACAAGCGCGCGTGACAATAGCAATCAGCTTAGGCATGAACACCCTAAGTGTGTCTGTTACAAAGAGGCATATATTTCGCATACTTAATACAGTGGAATGGTTTTGTGATCATAAAGAATAAAAACTGAAAGTAGAATGAACGTTTTTTTTTTGCGCCTAAATTAAATTTTAGAACAATAAACAAGCAAAAGTGTGCCAAGTTCGGCCGGGCCGAATCTTGGGAACTCACCACCATGTATTCTGCTAACAATTCTGAAAGGCATAATTATATTCTTCATACCAAATTTCTGTCAAACCAGCAAAAACTAAAGCTTCTAGGAACCGAACATGGGACCTATATCAGGTTCTTGACCAATTTGCATCGTACCGATTTGGACCGTACATTGCACATAACAGAACTCTTTGTGCAAAATTTCATCCAAATCGGACAAAAATTGCGGCTTCCAGGGATTCAAGAAATCAAATCGGGAGATCGGTTTATATGGGAACTATATCAGGCTATTAACCGATTTAGACCGTACTTGGCACTATTGTTGAGAATAATAACGAAGCACTTTGTGCATAATTTCATCCAAAACGGACAAAATTTGCGGCTTCCAGTGGCTCAAGAAGTCAAATCGGGAGATCGGTTTATATGGGAGCTATATCAGGTTCTCCACCGATTTAGACCGTACTTGGCACTATTGTTGAGAATAATAACGAAGCACTTTGTGCAAAATTTCATCCAAAACGGACAAAATTTGCGGCTTCCAGGGGCTCAAGAAGTCAAATCGGGAGATCGGTTTATATGGGAGCTATATCAGGTTCTCCACCGATTTAGACCGTACTTGGCACTGTTGTTGAGGGTACTAACGAAACTCTTTGTGCAAAATTTCATCCAAATCGGACAAAAATTGCGGCTTCCAGTGACTCAAGAAATCAAATCGACAGATCGGTTTATATGACAGCTATATCAGGTTCTCCACCGATATAGACCGTACTTGGCACTATTGTTGAGAATAATAACGGAACTCTTTGTGCAAAATTTCATCCAAAACGGACAAAATTTGCGGCTTCCAGGGGCTCAAGAAGTCAAATCGGGAGATCGGTTTATATGGGAGCTATATCAGGTTCTCGACCGATTTAGACCGTACTTCGCACAGTTATTGGCAGTCATAACGGAAGACTGTGTGCAAAATTTTAGCTAAATTACGGCTAAAGGTTAGTATACCACACGCTGGAAAAAGATTACAGTGTAAAGAAGCAAAAAACAAAATTTGGCCGGTCCCAGCTAACCCATCGCAAAAGTTTTTCTAAACGTTTGCACTGAATAGCTCAGATCATATTTGTGTGTTGGGGGCTCGTTTCCTTGTTTCGCACCATTTACTACCATTTCCCTTGGGTAATTTTACTACCATTGCCAAGGGAAAAGAAAAAAAATACTTTTCCCTTGAGGAGGGGTACTTTTTTACCTTTCCCTTCGAGAAGGGTACTCTTTTAACCCTTTCCCTTGGAGAAGGGTACTCAGTGAACTCTTTCCCTTGGGTGTATTTTCATTACCCTTTCCCTTGGGGAAGAGTACTTTAATTACCATTTTGTTTGGGAAAGGCTACCTTTATTACCCTATCACTTAGGGAGGGGTACTTTTATTATCCTTTCATTTGGGGAAGGGTACTTTCATTACCCTTTCATTTGGGGAAGGGTACTTTTATTACCCTTTCCTTTGGGAAAAGGGACTTTTATTACCCTTTTCCCTAGGGAAGAGCACTTTAATAATATTTTCCTTGGGAACGGGTAATTTTACTACCCTTTGCCTTGGGGAAGGGTACTTTTATTGCCCATTGCCTTGGAGAAGGGTACTTTATTACTATTTCCCTTGGAGGAGAGTCATTTTATTATCCTTTCCCTTGGGTAAGGTTACTTTCATTGCCACATTCCTTGGGGAAGGGTACTTTTGTTACCAAATTCCTTGGGAAAGGGTACTTTTATTACCCTTTCCCTTGAGGCAGGTTACATTTATTACCCTTTCCCTTAGGAAAGGGTACATTTATAAGCCTTTCCCTTGGGAAATGTATTTTTATTACCTTTTCCCTTGGGAAATTCACTTTTATTACCCTTTCCCTTGGGGAAGGGTACTTTTGTTATCCATTCTTTTGGGTAAGGGTTCTTTTATTATTCTTTGCCTTTGGAAAAGGCACTTTTATTATCCTTTCCCTTGGGGAAGTGTACGTTTACTACCATATTCCTTGGGCAAGGGTAATTTTATTACTCTTTCCCTTGAGGAAGGGTACTTTTATTACCCCTTTCATTTTGGAAGGGTACTTTTATTACCCTTTCCTTCGGGCAAAGTTACTTATATTATCCTTTCCCTTAGGAAAAGGTACTTAGATTATCCTTTTCCTTGGGGAAGGGTACTTTTATCACCATATTCCTTGGGGAAGGGTATTTTTCTTATCCTTTCTGTTGAGGAAGGGTAATTTTATTACCTTTTCCCTTGAAGAAGGGTACTTTTCCCGTCCCGCTCGGGAACGGTACTTTTTTAACCCTTTCCTTGAGGAAAGGTAATTTTATTACGCTTTCCTTTGGAAAAGGATACCTTTATTAACATTTGCCATGGGAAAGGGTACATTTTTTACCCTTTCATTTAGGGACGGGAACTTTCATTGCCCCTTTCCCTGGCAAATGTGTTTTTATTGTCCTTTCCAATGTTGAAGATACTTTTATTTCCCTTTCCCTTGAGGAAGGGTACTTTTATTACCCTTTCCTTTGGAAAAGGGTACCTTTATTACCTTTTGCGTTGGGAAAGGGTATATTTATTACCCTTTGCCTTGGGAAAGATTACATTAATTACTCTTTCCTTTAGAGATGGGAACATTCATTGCCTCTTTCCCTGGGGAATGTGCTTTTATTGTCCTTTCCATTGTTGAAGGTACTTTTATTACCCTTTCCCTTGGAGAAGGGTACATTTATTACTCATTCCCTTAGGGAAGGGTACTTTTATTACCCTTTATCTTGGGAAAGTGTAGTTTAATTACTTTTTCCCTTGGGAAAGTGTAGTTTTATTACCCTTTCCTTTGAGGAAGGGTAGTTTTATTACTCTTTCCTTTGAGGAAGGGTAGTTTTATTACCCTTTCCCTTGGAGAATGGTACTATTATTACCCTTGCCCTTGGAGAAAGGTTTTTTATTGCCCTTAGCCTTGGGAAAGGGTACCTTTATTATCCTTTGCCTTGGAAAGGGTACATTTATTACCCTTTCCTTTAGGTACGGGAACTTTCATTGTCCCTTTCCCTGGGGAATATGCTTTTATTGTCCTTTCCATTGTTGAAGATATTTTTATTTCCCTTTCCCTTGGGGAAGGGTACTTTTATTTCCCTTTCCTTTGGAAAAGGGTACCTTTATTACCTTTTGCGTCGGGAAAGGGTATATTTATTACCCTTTGCCTTGGGAAAGATTACATTAATTACTCTTTCCTTTAGAGATGGGAACATTCATTGCCTCTTTCCCTGGGGAATGTGATTTTATTGTCCTTTCCATTGTTGAAGGTACTTTTATTACCCTTTCCCTTGGAGAAGGGTACATTTAATACTCATTCCCTTAGGGAAGGGTACTTTTATTACCCTTTTTCTTGGGGAAGTGTAGTTTAATTACTTTTTCCCTTGGGAAAGGGTAGTTTTATTACCATTTCCTTTGAGGAAGGGTAGTTTTATTACTCTTTCCTTTGAGGAAGGGTAGTTTTATTACCCTTTCCCTTGGAGAATGGTACTATTATTACCCTTGCCCTTGGAGAAAGGTTTTTTATTGCCCTTAGCCTTGGGAAAGGGTACCTTTATTACCCTTTGCCTTGGGAAATGGTACATTTATTACCCTTTCCTTTAGGGACGGGAACTTTCATTGTCCCTTTCCCTGAGGAATGTGCTTTTATTGTCCTTTCCATTGTTGAAAGTACTTTTATTTCCCTTTCCCTTGGGAAAGGGTACATTTATTACCTTTTCCCTTGGAGAAGTGTACTTATATTACTCATTCCCTTAGGGAAAGGTACTTTTATTACCCTTTATCTTGGGGAAGTGTAGTTTAATTACTCTTTCCCTTGGTAAAGGGTAGTTTTATTACCCTTTCCTTTGAGGAAGGGTAGTTTTATTACCCTTTCCATTGGGGAAGGGTAGTTTTATTACCCTTTCCCTTGGAGAATGGTACTTTTATTACCCTTGCCCTTGGAGAAAGGTTTTGTATTGCCCTTAGCCTTGGGAAAGGGTACTTTTATTACCCTGTCCCTTGGCGAAAGGTACGTTTTTTACCCTTTCCCTTGGGGAAAGTACTTTTCTCACCCTTTCCCTTGGGGAAGGGTACTTTTATTACACTTTCCCTTGGGGAGGGGTACTTTTTTTATCCATTCCCTTAGGAAATGTTAAGGTTGTATTTTTAAAAGTTTTTGAAATTAATTCATATTTACCAATAAAAAAAAATCTGAATAGAAAAAGCCAAAATTGATTTTCTTTTTGAATTGAAAAATCATTAAGTGGCAGCCCGCCATCAATAGCCTTGAAATACTTTCAAAGCATTAAAAGCAAAACAGGCACGTGTGGATTCAGTCTGTTTTCAATGTAAACAAAACAATCATAAAGTGTTATTTTTTGTTTTTGCTAATCATCACAAAAATTTAGCCGGGAAAAAAAGGAACATAGAAAAATAGTGATTTACTGCCGCATTGTGGAAGTCCATAATTTATGGCATTGGTAATATAGTGGCTGCTTGATACCCATTCTGCCATGTAGTTCTCTGGGGAGGGAGCTTTATTGACATTATGGTGGATTTTAGTATCAGTTGCTAGCCATGATGTAAACAAAACTAAAAATGCAAATTTTCCCAATTGGCGGAACACCACAAGTTTTCGCTCTCACGCTATTATAAATTTTATTTTCCATGAAATAGTGCCGTTTGAGTAGAACGAGAGATTACATGGGGAATTTTTTTCCTCAAAATATGGGTTTGGAAGAGGAATTAGTCAACAGAAATTGTATTTCCATTGATATGCAAAACTAAAATAATAATGTTATGGTATATAAGTGATAAAAAGGTGCCATAAACCAGGTAAAATGGGAATTGTCCAACCAAAAAAACATTGCTAACTTTGCATATCAGAGATAGGCAAAAACGCAATGTTTTTGTTTTTTGCGTACATAAGGGCCATTAAAGGGTATTGTTATTCAAAATTGTTGGCCTATATTAAAAAAATTACAAAGTATTTTCAAGTGAAAGAGGATATTAAAAAGTAAAAAAAATAATTGAATATGTGGTGGTCAAGTCCAAAATACCCTAGTGTGGGATATATTTCCTTGCAAAATAGAGATGGTCCATTGAAAAGACAATATCTGTAAGACAGGATAACAGGTGGGGTACATCCATATCCTAACATCAAAGGCCATAAGATCCTTAGGAGTCCAGGAACTAAAGACCATCCATCTTTTACCAAGAGAAACCTCCTATTTCGTTTCCAGAATGACTGTGAGTGGGGCTACGAGCATTGAAGGGTCAATAAATAGGGCTTTTAATCCGGCTAACACCTCAGCCATAACCATTCCAAAATTTTCGTAAAGATATCTCTAACCGATCAACAATGGACGACTTTTTCTAGCTCAATGTTAGACGGGCGGACGAGAATATTAAATAATATTGGTCAAATACGTTCAAAATGTACATTAAAGACAAATTTAGAATTTTTTTATATGAAATTTTATTATTGCTTAAATGAAAAAAAAAAACTTTTATTTTTAATTTATTTTGTTTATATTTCTTAAGCAACGGTCAGCCACCCCAAGCAAAGAAATCTCAAAAATAACGATAAAATACATTCACCTCTCAATATCAAGGTAAAAATTTTAGTATATGCGGTAATATTTTGTCTAACCTTTACCCACATTTCATGGTGTTGGCAACGCATGAACAGCTTAAAAAGGAAATCACACACAGCGATAGAAGAAAAAATCACTACTTTTAGCTACAAAAAAACCTATCAAAAACAAAGAGAGAAAGCAGAGTGTAAGAACTAAAACGAGAGAAAATTTGTGTGAGACATTAAAAGATTGAGGGTGACATAGAGAGAGAGAGCGGGAGTGAGAAGGAAGGAGCATCAAAAACATTCACTTATTGACCGTGACAATGGCATTTGTATGATGCCTGCTTTTCAGCACCATGCCGCCATATAGAAACGTACATATACATATGTATTTATTTGTAAATGCTTATTCCTATGTGACACGGTTGTGCTTTGGTGAATATTCAAGCTTATGGTGTATGTGTGTGTGTGATCTTTAATTAGTATTTAAATACATTGCAAAGGAACACAAAACATCGAATGGTCTTGAGCCAAAATATACTTAGCAAAGAAATTAAATTTCCCCAAAAATAAACTAAAAAAAAATTAAATTTTTTGAAGCATGATGCAATAAATTAGACAACTTCAAGCATTACATTTAAATTAAATGCAAATGCAAAAGTGGTCTCAACGCAATTGACGTAGAGGTTTCGTAATTAATTGTTAATCTCTGGTACATATTAGTTGAGTTTTTTTTTCTCTCTCATAACGAAAGTTGATGAGAGAGAGAAAGAAAGTTTCAGAATATATGTTTGAATGTCTATTAACACATACAGGCGGCTATGACTACAAAAATACTGAGGTAGATATCGTAAATATTTTTTAAGCTTTAAAAAATGCAAAATAAACACTTCAAAAGAGATTTATTCAAAATCGGTCATAGCTTGAAGACGTCACAAACTTGATGACAAATGCCCACCACTGCGTATGACGCATTTTAATTGAGATGGACAAGAAAATAATGATCATACGCCAAGAGGGCCTAATGAAGGAATACATAAAAGATTTAAGGAAATGTAAAAGTTCTCAACAAAAAATAGGAAAATTACAAAACATATTCCAAAAAATCTGATCTTTAAATATATTTTAAAAAATATTAGAAATAATATTTATACAAAATTATCTGTAGAATAGAAATTTTTATTAAACTTTCCTATAAAAATAAAATTTTTTACAAAATTTCCTATAAAAACAAAATTATTTACAAAATTTCCTATAAAGATAAAATTTTCTACAAAAATAAAATTTTCTATAAAAATTAAATTTTGACAAAATTTTCTATAAAAATAAGATTTTGACAAAATTTTCTATAAAAATAAAATGTTGACAAAATTTTCTATAAAACATAAAATTTTAACAAAATTTTCTATAAAAATAAAATTTTGACAAAATTTTCGAAAAAAATAAAATTTAAACAAAATTTTTTATATAAATAAAATTTTGACAAAACTTTCTATAAAAATAAAATTTTGACAAAAATTTCTATTAAAATAAAATTTTGACAAAATTTTCTATATAAATGAAATTTTGATAAAATTTTTTATACAAATGAAATTTTGATAAAATTTTTTATATAAATGAAATTTTGACAAAATTTTGACAAAATTTTCTATAAAAATAAAATTTTGACAAAATTTTCTATACATATAAAATTTTAACAAAATTTTCTATATGAGTAAAGTTTTGACAAACTTTTTGATAAAAATAAAATATTAAAAGTTTCTTTAAAACAAAATTTGGACACAAATTTTGAAAAAATCTTCTACAAAAATAAAATTTTGACAAAATTTTCTATAAAAATAAAATTTTGACAAAATTTTCTATAAAAATAAAATCTAGACAAAATTTTCTATTAAAAAAAAATGACAAAATTTTCTATATAAGTAAAGTTTTGACAAACTTTTTGATAAAAATAAAATGTAGACAAAAGTTTCTTTAAAACAAAATTTGGACACAAATTTAAAAAAAAAAAAATCTTCTACAAAAATAAAATTTTGACAAAAATTTTTATATAAATAAAATGTTGACCAAATTCTTTGCAAGAAAAAATTTAGCATAATTTTCTATAGAAATAAAATTTTGAGAAAATAAAATTTTGAGTAAATTTTCCATGGAAATAAAGTATTGACAAAATTATCTAAAAAAATATACGAAATTTTCTATCAAAAATACATTTTTTTTTCTGTAAAAATAAAATTGCGAAAAAATTTCTACAAAAATAAAATTTCTACAAAATTATCCTGCAATGGAATCTCAATAAGATTTTAATACCAAAAAAAAAAAATCGCGAACAGACAAAACAAGTAAAAGCTTGCTAAGTTCAGCCGGGCCGAATCTTGGGAACCCACCAGCAAGGGTTCTGCTAAAATATTATACAAAATAAAGAAATCAAATCGGGAGATCGGTTTACATGGCAACTATATCAGGTTATAGACCGATTTGGACCGTAATTGGCACAGCTGTTGGAAGTCGTAACAGAGATCCTTTGATTTAGGGTCTTTGGCCCATAAAAGCCACATTTATTATCCGATTTTGCTGAAATTTGGGACAGTGAGTTATGTTAGGCTTCTCGACATCCTTCGTCAATTTTGTCCAGATCGGTCCAGATTTGAATGTAGCTGCCATATAGACCGATCCCTCGATTTAGGGTCTTAGGCCCATAAAAGCCGCATTTATCGTCCGATGTCGCCGAAATTTGGGACAGTGAGTTAAGTTAAACCCCTTGACACACTTCTGCAATATGGCCCAAATCGGTCCACATTTGGATATAGCTGCCATGTAGACCGATATCTCCATTTAAAGTCTTGGCCCCATAAAAGACGCATTTATAACCCGATGTCAAAAATTTTACACAGTGACTTACGTTAGGCTCTTCGACGTCGTTGTAGCTACTAAAAAGTCGTTAGTTGTAGCTACTAAAAAGACTAATATTTTGTTATACACAATTGAACAATGACTCGTTATTATTAGTATTTGGTCTACACCGGAACCTATTTCGATATAACTGTTATGGGACATAAGGTATGCAATTTTCACAGGATTTTTATGAAATGTGGTTTACATATATACCCAAGGTGGTGGGTGTCCAACTTAACGCCTTTTTGCTTGTTTAGTTTAATTTCTATTTTCTTAATATTTTTCTTTAATTTTTTGTTATTTTTTCAAATATTTTTTTAGTTATCAATATGAGTTTTCTATGCTATTGAATTTGTTGCAATAAACCATATGCCCTTCTGTATTGTATTTCTTTGAATTGACATTTTTGACAATGCTTTAATAAGATCTACCATATTGCTATGTATTTAGATTATCCTAAAAATAACATGATATTAAAAAAAATCTATTAATGCCTCTTTTTGTGCTACCCAAAAATAGACACCTTTAACACAATACTCTGACTTATGTCAAGTAAAATCACTCATATCTAATATCGCGCGACCACATAGCACATTGACGGAAAATGTGGACAGCCACTCCCAAAACAGCTCAGCTATTCATTCGCACCATTTCGTACATGTGATCTAGGGAAAATTTTAATGCCAGATGAGGAAATGTTTGTCTATTAATGGCTTGTTTACAAAATTAAACATTAAACTACCTTGACCCCTTGGGAGACTATCGGCAGACCAGACCATCAACCGTTGAAACCGCTCATTTTAAATTGCTTAGAAAGAAACTAGATGGCAGAAACCAGAAAAAGCGAAATTACAATGTAATTTAAAGGCTTATTTCTATTGGCTTAAAGCAAAAACGTTTTTATAAAGCAAACACGTTTTTCTTAAACGTTTTCTCAAGTCTTCACTTCTTGTTCGTAGAACACATGAACAATTTTTCTTGCCTAATCTTATTAACAATTTCGGTTTTTTTGCATACAAATCATTGTTTGATAGCAAATGCCTTGAAGCACGTGTATGTTAATTTTTCTGAGCTTTCCACGTGGCCCAACTGAATAGCTTGTTTGCCCAAAAAATTACTATCTGCCGTTTGTGTTTTTTATGGCCACTATAAACTGTTAACAATTTACATGTTTTGCCAATAAACAAAAAATAGCTGCTTGCTGCCAATTCTATCGATTTATGGGAGACAGACAAAACTGGTATGCCCTATCATTGGTTTTATACCCACCACCGAAGGATGGGGGGTATATTAATTTTGTCATTCCATTTGCAACACATCGAAATAACCGTTTCACCCTATTAAAAATCTAAGAGGATCTAGCCATGTCCGTCCGTCTGTTCGTCCGTCTGTCCGTCCATCTGTCTGTTGAAATCACGCTACAGTCTTTAAAAATAGAGATATTGAGCTGAACTTTGCACTGATTCTTTTTTTTTTTTTTTTGACCATAAGCAGGTTAAGTTCGAAGATGGGCTATATCGGACTATATCTTGATATAACCCCCATATAGACCGATCTGCCGATTTAAGGTCTTAGGCCCATAAAAGCCACATTTATTATCCGACTTTGTTGAAATTTGGAACAGTGAGTTGTTTTAGGCCACTCGATATTCCTCATCAATTTGACCCAATTCGGTCAAGATTTGGATATAGCTGCCATATAGACTGCTCTCTTGATTTAAGGTATTGGGCCCATGAAAGGCGCATTTATTGGCAGATTTCGCCGAAATTTATGAAAGTAAGTTTTGTTAGGCCTTTCGATATTCTTCTTCAATTTGGCCCAGATTGGTCCAGATTTGGATATATATGCCATATCGACCGATCTCTCGATTTAAGGTCTTGGGCCCATTAACGGCACATTTATTATCCGATGTCGCCTTCGACATTCTCCTTCAATCTGGCCCAGATCGGTCCAGATTTGAAAATAGTTGCCTTATAAGCCTTGGGCCCATAAAGGGCGCATTTATTGCCCGATTTCGCCGAAATTTGGGACAGTGAGTTGTGTTAGGCCACTCGACATACTTCTTCAACTTGGCCTAGATCGGTTCAGATTTGGATATAGCTGCCATATAGACCGATCTCCCGATTTAAGGTCTTGGGCCCATAAAAGGCGCATTTATTGTCCAATTTCGCCGAAATTTGGGAAAATGAGTTGTGTTAGGCCCTACGGAATTCTTCTTCAATTTGGCCCAGATCGGTTCAAATTTGGATATAGCTGTCATATAGACCGATCTCTCGATTTAAGGTATTGGACGCATAAAAGGCGCATTTTTTGTCCGATTTCGCCGAAATTTAGGCAAGTAAGTTCTGTTAGTCTCTTCGACATCCTTCTTCAATTTGGCACAGATCTGTCCAGATTTGTATATAGCTGCCATATAAACCGAACTCTCGATTTCAGGTCTTAGCTCCATAAAGGGCGCATTTGCTATCCGATTTCGCCGAAATTTGAGACAGTGAGTTGTGTTAGGCCACTCGACATACTTCTTCAATATGGGCCAGACCGAACCAGATTTGGATATAGCTGCCATATAGACCGATCTCTCGATTTAAGGTCTTGGGACAATGAAGGGCGCATTTAGTGTCCGATTTTGCCGAAATTTGAGATAATTTGGCCCAGATCGGTCAAGATTTGGTTATAGCTCCCATATAGACCGATCTCTTGATTTAATGTCTTGAGCCCATAAAAGGCGCATTTATTTTCCGATTTCACCAAAATTTGGTGAAATCGGACATATAGACCGATCTCTTAATTTAGGGTATTGGGCCCATAAAAGACGCATTTATTGTCCGGTTTCGCCGAAATTTGGGACAGTAAGTTAAGTTAAGCCACTCGACATACATTTTAATTTGGCTTAGATCGGTCCAGATTTTGGATATAGTTGCCATATAGACCTATCTCTTGATAAAAGGTCTTGGGCCATATTGGGTGCATTTATTGTCCGATTTCGCCAAAATGTAGGAAAGTCAGTTCTATTTGGCCATTCGACATCCTTCTTCAATTTGGCTCAGATCGATCCAGATTTGGATATAGCTGCCATATATACCGAACTGCCGATTTAAGATCTTGGGCCCATAAATGGCGCATTTGATGTCCGATTTCGCTGAAATTTGACACAGTAACTTAGGTAAGGCTTTTCGACATCCGTGTCCTACATGGTTGAGATCAATGTATACTTAGATATAGCTGCCAAAAAGACCAATATTTTGTTCTACAAAATTGAACAATGACCACTCTATGTCCGTGCCGAATTTGGTCCAAATCGGACCAAATTTCGATATAGCTGCTATTGGTACATAAGTTAGAAAGATAGATAGTTAACCTATAAGTACCCGAAGTAGTGGGTATCCAAAGTTCGGCACGGCCGAACTTAATACCTTTTTACTTGTTTTATTTTTCATATAGTATTGGAGGTAATCAATTTCACTGTCTGCTAAATACCAAACAATTACTGCGACATATACACTCAGTGCGTAGAAATTTATAAACCAGAATACCAGTTCTGTTCTGTGTCTAGAACATGTCATCTTTTATGAAGTGGATTATGGTAAGGTTTAAGATTTTGAGTGTGGTCTATCGGCAGAGATTTCAAAGAAGCATTATTTGGAGAAAAAATAACCGAAATAAGCTTTATGTAGAAAAAATTCTGTATTCCAAGAAAAATCATATGGAAATATTTCGTCTTGTTATATGTTAATGATGTATGGGTTTGTGCCAAGGGTGCTATTTTGACTGCTTATACAATTTTCTTTTTATAAAGAGATCTAAAGAGTTTTTTTTCATCCGCACACGTGTCCATAAATTCTTCATAGCATATAGTATACATACATAATAGTGAGTAATGTATAATAATAACCGCAATTACCTGCATTGATATCAATGGTTGGGCTTATCTTTCCTGAATACCTTTGACAGTACAATGGAAAATAGCACTTGTTACGGCCACTGAATTTTTCATCACCATACAAATTGGATTTTAGCAGGAAATGTTAAACCAATATATCAGTATGTTAAAAACTTTTTACTTATTTGATATGTTTGATTGAAGAAGGGGGTAGAGTTATCATTTAACTTCCTGATTTTTCACAGAAACAATTCACAATTTCATTTTTAAATGGTGTGAAATTTTTAAATTGCCAAAGGTTTTAAGCTAGGAAGTAATAATGACCGGGGATCGTTTCACATAACGAATAATTGATTGTTTTTTGTATTTTTTGCTTCAATAATTTATTGAATTTCTTCAAAAGTGTTTTGTTTAATCACAATAAAGTAATATTTTTTTTCTTATAAAGAGCTTTCATAAAAGCTTTCAAACAATTATATTTTATCGTTAAGGATTCACAAAATTTCAAATGCTATAGTAATGACAAAACGCATCAGGGAAGCTTTTTGAGCTTTTAAACTTTACAATTTCCGCATGTAATCGCACTATAAATAAAACGAGCTTTTGAAGCTTTACATTTCATGCCTTCTATCGTGCCACAAATAATTTTCAATTAATATTTTTTGTCTTTTGAAAGTTTTTTTTTTAAATTTGAGCTTTTAAGCTTTACAATTTTCGCATGTTATCGCACCATAAATAAAACGAGCTTCTGAAGCTTTACAATTCATGCCTTCTTTCGTGCCACAAATAATTTTTAATTGATATCTTTTGTCTTTAAAAAATGTTTTTTAATTTTGTCGCAACTTTTTAAAGAAGCTTTTAGAGCTTTTCCAGTTTAACAGCTTTCGCTATAAAACGTGTCTAAATTGTATCACAATTAAAACGGCTACTAGTTGTTTGTTATTGGTTTTGTCTTAAAAACTGTAAAAGCATTTAAGAGAATTTTTGAGCTTTGAGCTTTTGTTTCACAACTTTTGCACTTTTCTACGCATAAAACACTATTACATTCTTCATGCATAAAACACTATTACATTCTTCAATTATTGCTTTTGCTTTAAAAGCTTTTAAAAATGTTTGCTCAACTTTATAACAAAGCTTTTGGAGCTTTTGCGCACTTAGCCACACCACGTTCAAAACGAGCTTTAGAGCAACTCATGCACTTTTATCGCGAAACAATTACAACGACTATTATTTTACACGTAGATCTTTTGTATTAAAAGCTTTTGAAAATCTTTGCGTGTTCGCTCAATTTTTTAAGATAGCTTTTAAAGTTTTTGGTTTATAATCGCGCCACACATAAAACGACCTTTAGAGATTGTTTTAGCCTTTGAAGATATTCAATTTACGCGAGAAAACAGCAAAATTGAGCTTTTATAGCTTTTGAAGCTGTTCAGCGTCCTTTCGAGATTTTATAGCTTTGAAACCGTTCAATTTACAGAAAAAAATGCAACCTTTGAGCTTTCATAGCTTTTGAAGCTGTTCAATTTAAACACTTTATTGAGCCACATTTAAAACTATTATATTTCTTAATAAAAGGTTTTGTTGTAAAAGCTTTACAAAATTTTTGAATTTTAATGCTACTATTTAGGGAAGCTTTTGAAACTTTTTCAACTGTCCCGCTTAAGCGCGATTGCATATACAACGAGATTTTAGATTTGCTAAAGCTTGCTGAGCTTTCCAATTTGCTCACTTAATTAAGCCACAATAAAAGCGTCTTTAATTTTTTCGATTAAAGCTTTGTTCCTTGAACTTTCAAAAGCTTTTTATAGGCCACGGTTTTAGTTTTATGAATATTCTTCTTATGTTTGAGTTTTTGATTTTCTTTATTTTTTCAATTTATTTTATATTGCCACGAAACGTGGTTATACTGAAAAAAGCTTTTCGTTGGTTTGGTAGTTTGTTTTTTGGCTTTGTGTTTTTTTAAATATTCTATTATTTTTGGTGTAATGTAAAATCTTTATATGGTTTTAATAGGTTTTTTTTCCAAAGTTTTTTATATAACTTTAAGCTTTTGATGGAGCTTTACAAGGTTTTAAGTTTTAAGTGTTTTTTTAAGTTGTGTGTCATATATTTTATTTGTTCTTTCTCTTTAATCAAAAAATTGCAATGCTTTTATTAACTCACTCGATATTTTTTTTTTTTTTAACTTATTTTCGAAAATCATAAGAAATGTTTGTAAAAGCTTTTTGATTGTAGAATTACAAAGGTTTTTGTATTTTCTTTAATAAATCTTTAAGCTGCATCCATTAAATTGTTCTTCTTTTTGCAAAGCTTTAAACTTTTAAGCTGTATCCGTTGAATTCGTCTTCTTCTTGCATTCGAGACTTAACTTTTAACATTTTCATATTTGTTTTTTTATTTCGTTTATATAAGGCTTAAGCTTTCAAGCTGTACATACTCAAATTTCTTTTTTCACTATTGAAATTTTTTTTATTTAAAACGATTCTCAAGATTTTGATTAAGCTTTTAATAGATTTTTTTAATAGCTTTAAGCTGTTTTCGGCAAATCATTGAATTTTTCTCCTCTTGTAATCAAGACTCAACTTTTTTTAGCTTTAGGCTTCAAGTAATTTGCACTCAAGCTTTTTTTGTAACATTGACACTTTACACACAAAATTCAAAAGCTTTTGTAAACACACTTGCTGATTTTGGTGAAAAGCTTATGAAAGCTTTTAAAAAGCTTTTATTGGTAAATATTTTCTGCTTAAAAGTACTTTACGGTATGATTTTTAATTTTCTACAGAGATGTTCACAACAAAAATGCTTACTAAAGCTTTTATGCAGCTTTAAATCTTTATCTTATATGATTTTCTTCCGTTTAAGAGCTTTTAGATGATTCTTTTTAATTCTCACAGATATTTTTGCTGCGATATTTGGCTACAGTTTAAGCCTTCATTTCCACTCTCAAGTTTGGTTAAGTTTCAGCATTCACAACGTGAAGGCTTTTCTTAAAGCTTTTTCGAGCACATAATTCAAAAGCTTTTATAAACTCACTGTCACTTTTATATTTCAAGTTGTATGTTTATATTTTAGCACTAATAATTTTCGATATTTTTCGGCTGCTGTTTTGTAGTTTTTTACTATATCACAAACTTTTCGGTAGTTTCGAAACTTTCGTTTAAACTCTTTTCCGCATTATTATTTCACGAACGTCCAGTTTCAAGGCGAATTTTGTTGCTATCACACAATTTGGGGAAAATCACAACTACGCACTGCATATGCTGTTCGCAAACTAATTGAAAATTCCAAAAAAATATTACAAGGCATTTGTGATTTTTTGATTTTTGGTGTTGTTGTTATAAACGCCTCTACAAAAAAAAATAAAGTACAATATTTTGTAGCTTTGCTGCAGCTAACTATGCATTCAAATTAATTGTCCGATAAATGAAATTTTTATTAATTATGAGTGCGTTCTTTTCTCTTTGGCTTTGTTTGTGGATCATTTCATCAAAATATTTCCGTTAGAATTTTTTTTTGCTAAAAAATTTTCTGTTGCGAAATATTTTCTTTTCTGTGTTTTTTTTTTATTTAACCTTTACATTCACGACTATCCACAATGAATAAACTGCAATGATTAATGCGGGAGAAATGCGGGAGAAATGCATTTCATGGCATGCAATTCACTCTCTAGACCATGATGCCTTCTCTTTTGGTGATCGAGATGTAATGGTCATCTGTTCACTTTCAACATTTGTTTGATATTGAAATGAAATGAATAAAGACGCCCCTCTTCTACGTTAGCCACAAATTTGTATTTTTGTAAAAATAAATTAGCCGCATACAATGGCAACATGATGTTTAAAGTGATTGAAGAAAATTTGCCAAAATTTTAAGCGAAAAAAGAATTAGAAATTAAAATAAATCTTTACAATTAAAAGAACATTTGCAGCTGTTCCTTGTATAAGGCGAACATTTGAAATTCTTGATAAAATTTTGGTATTTTCACAAAAAGGAAAAAACAATGCAGATTTATAGAATTGCAATCTTGACCTATATCTAAATATATCTAGGTGTTGCGGGTTGCAAAACCAAAATGTTGTTAGGTACTACTAAATGCTAAATTTTCCATGAACATTCCAGGTTGTTGCTGAAGTACATATTTGCCAGTCTTATCAGATTGATTTCTTTAATACTTTGTAGTCTATTGTGAATGCACAAGTCGAATAAATAAAAGTGGGATTTTAAAGCCGGGCGCAACCTATCAAAATAATAGATTTTGACAACATTTTCTATGCAAAAAAAAAAATTATATATATATAAGAAATATTGAAAATATTTATACCCTACACCACTAATGTGGTACAGGGTATTATAACTTAGTGCAATTATTTGTAACACCCAGAAAGAACAAAAATAGACCCATTCATAAGTATATCGATCGATGTAGAATCACTTTCTGATTGAATTTAGCTATGTCAGTCTGTCTGGTTATCTGTCTGTCTATCTGTCACTCTATCTATCTGTCTGTCTGTCTGTCTATCTATCTGTCTCTCTATCTATCTGTCTGTCCGTCTGTCTATCTGTCTGTCTATCTATCTGTCTACGTGTCCCCGACCCCCTAAAACACCACCCAACAGGAAATTTTTACCGCTTTGGTCAATATGGGTATCAAATGAAATGTATTTAAATGTAGAGTATACACCTGACATAAAAATGTATTCCTTTATGTCTAAGGGGCCTCCCCACCCCCAAAAGCATCCAGCAGGTTTTCGGGAGTAGAATGCGAATATGGTATCGAAAATTGGATCCAAGTACCTAAGACGTCGCCCTGAGAGTACCGCTCAAAATAAAAAGTGGACCGATCGGGACAATATAGAACTTCAATGAAAGGTATTTGGGAGTAGACTAGGAATGTGATTTTAAAAATCAGGTTCAAGTGATAGGAGGTTGCCTTACCCTCAAAACACCTCCCAAAATGTGAAGGTGTAGATAAACAAATTGTACTGTGGAGATATATATGGTAGTAAGTAAAAAACTTATTTTTAGCGTGGTGCTAATGAAGGCGCAGCTGAGCGAGCGGAATATAGCTAGTGTTCTAAAAAAAAGGAATTTTTACACATCTGAGTATTTTAGTTGAGCTGAATCACCAATCGAGTGTTACACACAATTGATTGTTACAAAAAAAAATCCACGACTTCAGTGGTAATTCACAAAATTTTCTATAAACAATTTCTATTTTTTTTTTCATAATGTAAGAATTTTGAATAGATCATTTAGTCATCCATACTATATCCCAAATTTCGGACCTCTAGCTCCATCTACAAAGAAAGTACCAAATAGTACCAATTTTGGTACCAACATATTAGAATTGTAAAAAGATCATAGTAACCATCATATTTTTCCTAGTTGGGCCGGGATGTCAAATGTCAGGCCTCCAACTCCATCTGTAATGAAAGTACTAAATGGTACCAATTTTGGTACCAAAATGTACGAATTTTGAATAGATCATTTTCTCATCCATCATATAGTTCCTAGTTGTACCTAAATGCCATATTTTAGACCTCTAGTTCCATCTGTAATAAAAGTACTAAATGGTACCAATTGCGGTACTAAATGTGCGTTTCCTCCCGTTACCAATCCTATGTTTTCATACTATCTTTTCACGCTCATCCTTTTTCACCAGTTGTCTATGAAGTCAAAGTACCTACCAATTGCGGTACTATGCGTACTATTTCTCCCACTTCCGGTACAATTTTCAAAAAGTTTATACACCATACTTTTTTTCGAGACGCTTTTTATTTTGAGCTCAAGTACATAATTCTAGCCCCATTTGTTCGCGTCATAACATTTCGTACCTTAACGTACGCATATAACCAAATCCAGCCTTAGCCCGTGGCTATGACCAACATTCGTGCAAAATTTCATGATTCTAGCTTTAGCCGTGAAGCCTTAGATCAAGTAAAAAAATCTCTAAGTTTGAGTCAGCCCCTATGCAATTCCCAAAATGCTTTCTTCACACATATAGTATATACAGAGTGAATCTTCTTACTGAGGTATAATATAATGTATACTTTTATGTTTGTTACCTAGTGTAGAGACTCCTTAAGCATACTATAACACATCAGTATTCTGGCCAACTCAATGAAAACATTTGTATGCTCGACTGAGTTGTGGGAAAATTCAGTTTTGCTTTGATGCCTTATTTGCAGAAATGTTTTGAATGCCTTGAAGGCAATACAGGAACGAATAAAAATCGGGCTATTCATAAAATCAAACACACTCATACTAACCCAACAATGCTTACAAAAGTTACACACAATGGTGACCAGAGAAAATATTAGATAATGAGAACAAAGGAGAGAGCAAAAGAGGTTTGGGTAGAGACATTGCGGGCAACACTATGCAGTGTGCCCCACTGCAATGTAACTCTGACAACTGACATACACTGATTTGCCTTTTTGTTGTGTTCATAGTTGCCATGGCCCGTCTTTGTATTCGTATATACAGTTTTAAACGGCCCGCCCCAAAAGTCAAATGGCATAATACTGTTGTTGTTGATGCTGTTATGATGCTATTGTTCACATTGTTGCATTTTTGCTAGTATCGTTATAAGAGAACGCAGCGGTGAATGAATAATGGCAGGCCTTTAAAGGCCTTTTATGTGTTTCAAAGAGAGATTTTTATGAGATATATTTCCTTTTTTGTTTTAACATATTATAGAAACTTTATAATTTGATAAAAAATAAATAAACAAAAAGTAAATTTCTTAGAATTATATGGGTGGTATAGGTGGTAATTTAAAAAAAGATTATGTTAGAATTTATATATATATATATATTAAAGAAAATTGATTTAATGTTGAAAAAAGGCCTTACGTAGGCCTTCGCTCTTTGTACCTTTGCTTCATTTTGTTTTTCAAACTGTAGACACTCATGGTATTGTCCATATCATCACCTCAAAGTGCAACGTTAACAAGATACCAATTGTTGCAAATAACAATTTTTGTTGCAATTGCTGAAGGTTTGTTACATAATTATTAGTTTCTCTGGTGATATTTTTACCAAAAAAAAAATATATATATATAAAGGGTGATTTTTTTGAGGTTAGGATTTTCATGCATTAGTATTTGACAGATCACGTAGGATTTCAGACATGGTGTCAAAGAGAAAGATGCTCAGTATGCTTTGACATTTCATCATGAATAGACTTACTAACGAGCAACGCTTGCAAATCATTGAATTTTATTACCAAAATCAGTGTTCGGTTCGAAAAGTGTTCAAATTTTGACAAATTTTGTTCAGCGATGAGGCTCATAACCTCAAAAAAATCACCCTTTATATATAAAAATAAAAGCTTTACAAATTCAAAAACATCAGTTTATGGTGACGTAGCGTAAAATCTCAAATGTTCAATCCCAAAGTGATTGTTTTAAACATAGGCTCCAGTTGGCATCCCTTGCCAATTCTCTATAGCTTGGGTTGCAAATATGAAAGGAATTCGGAAATGGTTTTCACCACCACCTGTTTAGTTCATCACAGCAGAGACATTATGAAAAATGTTTGCATTAAATGTGTTTTAGCATCAAAGTGACTTTTCTAAAGCACATATATATGGGAATATTAAAGCAAACTAAAATCCTGTTGTTTATTATTTTGAATAAAGGAGTGTTTTGGAAAACTTTTAGACAAAATGTTTAAAAAGGTTCCTTATGTGGTAAAGTGTTGACAAAATTTTTTTTAGAAATAAAATTGTGACAAATTTTTCTAAAAAATGACAAAACTTTCGCAAAATTTTTTAGAGATAAAATTTTGACAAAATTAATGTAGAAAAAGTTACAAAGTTTCATTAAATTTGTATAAAAATTAAATTTAAGAAAAAAATTTTGAAAATTTTTCTAAATAAAATTTTACAAAATTTCCAAAAAAATTTAGACAAAATTTTCTATAAAACACAGATTTTAAATTAATTTAATTTATATATTTTCGTTTACAAAATTTCTACAGAAATAATATTTTGACGAAATTTTCTAAAAAACCACAATTTTTCTTCCATATTTTCTATAGGAAAAAAGTTGACAAAATATCTATAAAAATTTCTTTTTTTTTTCAAGTTTTATGCCTGTAAGGCATAAAAGCTCAATGATTGGTGATTTTCTTTGCAAATGGAAAAGGAAAAGACGAAACACGTCTTTGGCTAGAAGACTTATAAACCATATCAGGTGTGATGGTTTCAAGGGCCGTGCGTTGGTATGTTGCATATGAAGCGTATTAATGACGAAAACGAATGACAGACTTTTTTCTGTGACAATTCCACTACTTCATGGTGTACATGATTCTGTGCATCTGTTGGAGGTTACCCCATTTTCAAAAACGGAGATGGGTGCCCCGATTTAAGGGAAATTTTGTACGGCACCTTATGGTACCCCAATAACGTGAAATTGGTGTAAAACTTTGAGGTCAAATAACCTGAGGGGACGCCCCATCCCAAATCCCACGCGAACGGACATGTTTACCGATTGGGACAATATGGGTATCAAATGAAAGATATTAAAGAGTAGAGTGCGAACTTGGCATAAAAATGGAACCCTAAGTGTCAGGGGTCCCCAACCTCCAAAAACACCGCCCAAAATAACAAGAGGACCGATTGGGGCAATATGGGTATCAAATGAAAGGTATTTAAAATTAGAGTACACATCTGACACAAAAATTTACTCCTTGGTGTCTGATAGGCCAACACACTATCCAAAAGCCCCCAGCAGGACATATTTACCGATTGGGACAATATGCATCTCAAATGAAAGATATTTGGAAGTTACATGCGAATATGGTATTAAACATTGGGTCCAAGTACCTATGAGGCCGCCCCAGGCCCAAAACCACACAAAGGTAGTGCCAAAAATCAAAAATGGACCGATCGGGACAATATGGGACTCAAATTAAATATATTTAAGAGAAAAGTATGAATATGGTATTTTTAATAAGATTCAAGTACGTAGGGAGCCGCCCCAAAAGTATTACCAAAAATCAAAATGCACCGATCGGAACAATATGGGACTCAAATGAAAGGTTTTTAGGAGTAGACTAGGGAGTAGAGTAGATATGGTACTAAAAATCAGTTTCAAGTGATAGGGGTTGCCTACCCCTCAAAACAGCTTCCAAACTGTGAATATTTGTCAATCATGGCTATATGGGGTTCAATAAAAAAGGTATTTGTGTAGGTTGTTCTGGAAGCAAACACAGGCTATATAATTTGTTGATATGGGGGGCCGCACCCTCCCACTTACCCCAAAAACACCACCCAAAATCAAAAGTGGAACGATCGGATCGGATGGGGCTCAAATGAAAGGTATTGGAGAGTAGAATACGAATATGGTATTTAAATGTGAGTCTAAACACTCAGTGGGCTGCTCTTACCCCAAAACTCCTCCAAAAAGACATATCGGACGTTCATCTCAATATGGTACTCAAATGAAAGGTACTCGAGAGTAGATTACGAATATGGCAAACAAATTAAATCAATGTAATGGGAGGTGTACCCTCCCCCAAAATCCCCCAAATGGGCATACTAGCCGACAATGAGACCCACATGAAAGCAATTTGGGAGTATTTTAGGAAAATGACTTTAAAATTAGTGTTTAAGTATCTAGGTGGCGCTTAACCTCCTTAAAACACCTCAAACTGGTAACTTGACCCATCATGGCAATATGGGACTCAAATGAAAGGTATTTGAGAGTAGAAAAGGAATCCTGCCAATCCCCGAAGCACTTATTTTCCTAACATATCAATAGGGGGGTCAAATGAAAAGTTTTCGGGAGTACAGAACGAATTTGTTATCTATTTTTAGGGTAAGAGGCGGTGTGCCAGCCCCAGCCCCAAAATGTCCTCAAACCATACATATTTATCGACCATGGTAATTAGGGGGTTAAATGAAAGGTATTTGGGAGTAGAGAACGAATTTGGCATCCATATTTGGGCGCAATGTCTGAGGTACCATCCCGCCCCCAAAAAGCACTCCACGTCAAATGAATATATAGACCAATCATGAATTATTTACCGACTGTGGTTGTTATTGATTTGTTGTAGCCACATTTTCATTTCAAGCTCCTGTAGGTGAGTATGCTCGTTTTGGTTCAAAGGACCGAACGCCACGGAAACAGGGCAGCCATTGGTTATTTAAAGACGCCAATAACTCGCCTTGTCATATCGAGTATCATATGCACTCAGTATTTGTTCAGGAGCCAGTGCCGCCCGGCCTCTCACTGAGACTCTTCGCTCGATTCCGCCGATGGTCCGCGACTGTCATTGCATCTACTCCATAAGGAGCATTCCACTATTCGCAATCTGTGCACGCGCCCGGTAGCTCGCAGATAAGCTTCTCCTGACAGCGAAGAACACCACACAGACCGTAACTCCAAGTTTTAGCCTGTGTGGTGCTCTCACCTATCCCGTGTCGGGCTATGGTAATATGAGGCTCATATAACAAGTATTTAAGAGTACAACACGAAGCTTATATTTACTTTAAGGGCCAAGTATCTGGGTGCCCACCTCTGTCCCATAATACACCCCAAACTGGACATATTTATCCACTTTAATATAAGAGTCCACAGAGAAGTATAAATAGTAAGGCAAACATTTGCTCTCGACGGGGTCAAACTTCTCACATATCAATGAGCATTGTCCGATACAAGTTTAAGCTCAATGTTAAAAGACCTTCTTTTTATAGCCGAGTCCCAACGGAGTCCCGCAGTACGACACTTCTAAGGGAAGAAATTTTTGCACGACTTCTATGCATGGCATAGTACCTCACAAATGTCGCCAACATTAGGAGGGAATAACCACCAGTGAAAAATTTTCCAACGCTCTTGCCAGGATTTGAACCCACTCGTTTAGCATCATTGGCGGACTTGCTTACCTCTGCGCTTCAATGACACGAATTCGATATACACATTCGGGGCGAAATGATTTGTCGGTATGTTTGTTTGTTCCAAATACGGCTCAACCGATTACCTTGAAATGTTCACAGATTGTGTAGATTGATCTGGAAGGAAACATAGACTATATAATTTTTTGGTATTGGGAGGGGGGGCGGACCCTCCCTCTTACAACAAAAGTACCACCCAAAAATAAAAGTGGACCGATCGGAATTAATATGGGATTCAAATGAAAGGTATTCAAGAGTAGAGTACGAATAATAAAAGTGGGGTTCAATTACCTGGGGTGCCGCCCCAGCCCCAAAACCTCTTCAAATAGATTTATTTCATGATCATGACAATATGCGACTCAAATGAAAGGTATTCGGGAGTAGATAACGAATATGGTCAGGAAGCAGGAATAAGATTTATAATTTATTGATAACGAAAGGGGCGGACCCTCCACCGTTATCCCAAAAACGCCACCCAAAATGAAAAGTGGACCGATAAGGACAATATGGGTATCAAATGAAAAGTATGCGGGAGCAGATTCAACAAATTCATGTCGAAGTATAGGGGGTCACCCCACCCCCACAACAACGCCCAAAATGGGCATATTAGCCAATCACGGATATATGGGACTCGATTTGTTTGTTCCGTATAGACTGAAAAACGGCAGAACCGATTTTTTCGAAATGTTCGCATATGTGTAGATTGGTCTGGATAGAAACATAGGCTATATAATTTTTCGGTATCGGAAGGGGGATGGACCCTCCCCCTTATGCCAAAAAAAAACAACGCAAAATCAGAAGTAGACCGATCGGGACAATATAGGTATCAAATGAAAGGTATTGGAGAGTAGAATACGAATATGGTATTTAAATTTGAGTCTAAGTACCCATCGGGCCTGATTAAAGCTCAAGCTCGAGGCTTCTATCACACACACGCCGAAAAACAGACAACTAACATCTATATTTAAATTTTTCATATTTTTGTAATACAAATTCCTTTTTTTTTTGTAGGAAAAACTTTCTAAGAAAATTTCTGCACAAATAGAAATTTTGAGTAATTGTCTTAAAAAACACACCATATATTTTACCATATCGTTTGGTAGAAAACCCCTTGCTTAACTCATGTTTTCTTTTGTTGGCCCATTTAAAATGTCACAGCAAAAAATGTATCCCACAAAGTGTTGTGTCTTTTTTTCATAAATGCCAACTTTGGCACTAGTCTGGGTGGAATATAATATTTATAAATAGTAAATATATATATATATACATATGTATATGTATACATATACACAAGCACAAACGTATTTATTGAAATATACAATTCTTATTAATGGCTAAAACAGAGCATGCAAATGGATGATATATATCAATAATCCCAAAATATTAATCAAACACACATCAGTTTAGCTGAAAAGGAATAATCCACAAAACAGATTATCGTCGGTCACCAGCTTTATGATGTTTGTTTTTTTATATTCTATAGGGGAAATTAAGAACATATTGTTGGCAGATCCAAGAAATTGTACAAAAAATAAGAAAGAGCATTGTTTTTTGTTAAAATATTTAAAGTTCTAGGAATATCATATTTTAATGGAAGCAGGTTATTAGACTTTTCTAAATGAATCGGAATGACATAACGGTAGTAATGAAAGGCATTTTGCATCTCTTGCAAACTGTAACAGTTACCCAGCTGAAGAATAACAAGGCAGCAGGAGTCTATGGGTAGCCAGCCGTAGAGTTAAAAATTTTAGGAATCCCCTATATTAACAGATAAGAACAATCGCAAGGCTTCTATAAACGATCAGAATGGTTCATTGGTAGTAATTAAAAGACATCTTGCTTCTCTTGCTAACAGAAGCAGTATCCCAGCTGAAGAATAACAAGGCAGCAGGAGCCTATGGGTTATAATAACGGTTTTTGGTATATGAGCAAAATCTCTACAACTTGTCAGCAAGATCTTTACTGAGACTTGAACCTCGGTTTGACTTGGAATGAAGCTGATTATGCAAATCCCAGTAAAATAGCAAAAAAGCTGCTAACAGCCGACAGTATTAAACTATAATTCAAACGATACAAAAAATTTACAACATTCAAATATATGAAAAATGCGGCTTTTCTTATGTCTGTTAGGAATTTGGACACAAACAAGTGAATTGGAGAATGACAAAACCTTATGAAAATAAAATGCAATAGCTCCCAAATCTCGATTAGGCTCCTTATGAAGAGCGTATAAATGAAATATGAACTATAAGATAAGTCACTTTTTGAATTTTTCGCCTTTATTTCTTTGTTTTCGATTCTGGAACACTGTGCAACGTTGAAGTGGTTTTGTTGATTTTCCTGGAATACTTCTGTTAATATTGCTGAAATTTTATGCTTTATGAAAGACTCAGTGATTACTTGTTTTAGTGCAAAAACTAGTCGGCAAGAACCTTAACAAATTTCTAAATTTGTTTTCGATTATATATATATATATAGAGAGAGACAAAACCGAAATATTCTTCGGCCACAGTTCACAGTAGTATTTTCCTATATCTATTCGAATATACAAAAATACTTAAAATATTTTCATTTTCCAATATATTTCGGCAAAGACATCAAAGTCATAAATACTTTGGCTATGGTTTTGCTGTGTTTATTCTTAAATATTTGATTCTATATAATGATGGCAAAAATTCTTAACAATCTTTTGGGTCCACAATCAAATAAAATGATGGCTGGCTAATGTGGTTCATTTATTCGATTTCATTTTGCTTTTCAATAATTTCTAATTTAATGATTATAATGTCTGAATGGCGCCATAGGTATTTCAAATTTTTTTCTATTCAATTCAAAAGATCATTTTGTAAAATCAATTGAATTGGATTGAAAGGTTTTCAAGGAAAAAAACACCAATTTCAATGCTAGAAAAACAGAACGCCAAGGAAAAAATACCACAATAATAAATCTATTGCGACTTAGGAAACCCATCAACTAAGAATAACATTTAGAAGATTTTTAAATAACATAAACATTAGAAATCTATAAGCATGGCTATATTATATAGGGCGTATGGGAAACTGTTCATGGCAATAGTATCTCTTCACTTTTCCATAACAAGAAAAGGAAAAATAAATTATGACCGTTGGAGTATACAATTTCAAGGCCACCTTATAAGACACATACTTTTAAGTCCAATGTAGCAAATATCAGCTATCACCACTTTGTTTTTAGAAAAATAACAAAATTGCTGACAAGCATTTCCATATTTTCTCAATGATGAATGAGAAAAGTTCATTCCTATGTTTTTTTCTTTCTCAAAACATCACAATGAAAATAATGTTTGATATATATGGGATATTCCACAAAAGAAAGCCAAAAGCTTAAAATAATTGTAAACAAGGTACTAATGAAAGCTGCAACCAAAACAAAATTAACAAATAAAAGTTTGGCAAGTTCGGCCGGGCCGAATCTTGGGAACCCACCACCATGGATTCTGCTAAAATATGGGAGCTTTTGTATATCTGGGCGCAGACCTATTTTGGACCGTACTTGGCACAGTTCTTGAAAGTCAAAACAGAACACTATATGCAAAATTTCAGGCAAATCAGAGAGGCTTGTAAGGGCTTAAGAATTCAAATCGGGAGATCGGTTTATATGGGAGCTATGTCAGGTAATAGACCAATTTGAATCGTACTTGGCAAATCGGGAGATAGGTTTATATGGGAGCTATATCAAGTTCTTGACCGTTTTAAACCGTACTTGGCACATTAGTTGGAAGTCATAACAGAACAGTATGTGCAAAATTTCAGCCAAATCGGATGAAAATTACAGCTTCCAGAGGCTCAAGAAATCAAATTGGGAAATCGGTTTATATGGGAGCTATATCAAGTTCTTGACCGATTTGAAGCGTTCTTGGCGCAGTTGTTGGAAGACAGGCCTGCTTCTAGGGGCTCGGGACTAGTTACCATATTACCACTAGTTACATTCAACTATCAAACTTGTTACCACACTCTACTAGTTTTTTTTTTCTATCCACCAACACGCAGAGGATGTCCCCTATGAATGCAGCGCATTGCTTTGGCGAAAGGAAATTATGAAATTGTCTTTTTTTTCTGGCACCCAACACGCAGGGGATGTCCCCTATGAATGCAGTGCATTGCGTTGGCGAGAGGAAATTAGGAATTGGAGGGGAGGAAAAGGATGTAGTGCTTATTGACATTTGTCATAAATCTTTGGATGTCAAAGTGGCCGGGTAAAACATTAGCCGGAAGTTGATTCCACATACGAACGGTTGGGGCGAAATAAGAATTCTCTCTATAATGCATTGTGCGGTCCGCTGGCCAATTAATTACAAACGGGTGTGAGTTCCTGGAATGTCTAGTATCCCTGACAAACATTCTTACATCAGGAATAAGAAGAATATCAAACGAACACACACCATGAAAGTACCGATAGAACAGCGCCAAACAACCCACATTACGACGATGTTCAAAGGAGGCAATAGAGTTGGAAACCCTTCTGTCCCCTATCAACGCTTTCGCTCTCCTCTGTATACTTTCAAGAAGCTCCAGGGGTGATTTCGAAGCTCCAGCCCATATATGTAAGTTGTACTCCATTTTCCGTCTTATGAACGTGGTAAAGATGTTGAGAAGATCAGAAGGAGCGAAGCAACTATTACACCATTTAAGGAAGCCTAAGCACTTGAATGCTTCCTCTTCCCTTCCTTTCAGGTTTCCTATCGTCGCCTCGATTATACCGCGATAGTATGTGCTGCTCCCAACCTCAATCCATTCTCCCATCGCCTTGAGTCTCATAGCCGAAGTGGCTACCTCACACTTAATCTGTATGTCAATGGGTCGGATATCTAGTATAGTCTCCAGTACCCTAGTGGGCGTGGTCCACATTGCCAAGACAACATATACTCTGAACCTGCTGTATGGTCCTTATGTGGCACTTTTTCTCCAATTCATACCGCCAGGGTGTACGTTTTTGCATCAAAGGATTCTTCCATTTTATGCACAACCTCGTGCAGGGCAGTCTCCACCGACCTTCCTTTGACATAGGCATGCCATTTGTTTGAGTTCGATGGATGTCCTACTCTTCATTATGGTGTCCACAATACGTTCCATGATTTTGAGTAGAAAGAACGTAAGGCTTATGGGTATGTAGGCCTTTGGTGTAGCATAAATTGCCTTGCCTGGCTTGGGTATAAACACCACCCTTGCCTTTTGCCATGCTTTCGAAGTATATACAAGTTCTTGGCACGCTGTGAAAATTTTGGCTAACGATCAACGTCATTATATCAAAATTCCGGCGTCTCCGTGAGTCCTGTCGTATTCTGTGGAAAATGGGTTTTCATCAAAAGCCTCAACATGTCCTCCGTTGTCTCTGCTCTCACTCCCATGTCATCTACTAAAGTTTCAGTTTGGACATGGGTTTTTAAGAGAAACTTTTTTATCTTGGCGGCGTCATTAACGCTATCGACCAGTTCGCAGAATAGCTGAGAGGAGGCACGTTTTGTCGCTCTGGTAATCTTATTGTTTTCCTTGATCCGTGTGTTATACACATCCCAATAAACTTCTGTTTTTTTACGACGTGCTCTGTTAAAAAGCCTGCGGACCTCTTTCCCAATATTGCCAATCTCCTCGGTCATCCAGAGTTTTTCTTGGGCTGATCTCCTTTCCCGAAGAGGACAACTATCTTCGAAGGACCCTACCAGTGTAGCCTGTTGACATTTTCGTCAATGTCTTTTATGCTTGGACAATCTAAATAATCTTGCCCAAGTCTTTTTTTTTAAGAAGCCTTCCGAATTTTTTCCAGTTGGTTTCCAACTTATACCGGAAGCTTATCGGATTCGGTACTGGCCGTGCTATTCTAAACCTAATGTAGCGATGGTCAGAGAAAGAGAGTTCCATGGAGACCCTCCAATCCTGAACCTCACCGATAAGATTTTTCGAACATATCGTCACATCTAATACCTCTTCCCTAATCCTATTAACAAAGGTAGCGGTGTTACCAATATTAAGTGTTATTAGGTCGTTAGTATTCAATAACTCGGCCCTACTACCACAATAACTACTACTACAATGACTACTACTAGTTACCATACTACTACTTGTTACCATGCTGCTACTAGTTACCATTCTACTACTAGTTACCACACTACTACTAGTTACCATATTACTACTAGTTACCACAATACTACTAGTTACCACACTACTACTAGTTACCATACTATTACTAGTTACCATACTATTACTAGTTACCATACTACTAATTGTTACCATACTACTACTTGTTACAATGCTGCTACTAGTTACCATTCTACTACTAGTTACCACACTACTACTAGTTACCATACTATTACTAGTTACCATACTATTACTAGTTACCATACTACTAATTGTTACCATACTACTACTTGTTACCATGCTGCTACTAGTTACCACAATACTACTAGTTACCACACTACTACTAGTTACCATACTATTACTAGTTACCATACTACTAATTGTTACCATACTACTACTTGTTACAATGCTGCTACTAGTTACCACAATACTACTAGTTACCACACTACTACTAGTTACCATACTATTACTAGTTACCATACTACTAATTGTTACCATACTACTACTTGTTACAATGCTGCTTCTAGTTACCACACTACTACTAGTTACCATACTACTACTTGTTACCATACTACTACTTGTTATTATACTACTACTTGTAACCAATAGTTACCATACTACTACCAGTTACCATACTACCACTAGTTACCATACTACTACTTATTACCACTTTCAGTTCAGTTTCCCACATTATCCATACATCTCAAAGATATACACCGCATCTCTGCAGAGCTAATTTGAATTTCAGCTACAAATGCCTTCAATATACCGTTTTATAATTAATCTATATTCTGCAATTTATCAAGTGGCTTATCAAGACTCTATGTGCCCTTTCCATCAGGTACCAGTCTAGAGATTGAAAGAAAATTAATTTCAACAAAATGTATTTAGTTGTTGTTGTCTAAAAGCGTTTCTCTAATGGATTTTAAGTCCTGCACCATTAATATTTTAAAATCAAATATAATTTAATGCCAATGCATTCATTTAAGCTTGAAATAATAAATAGTGGTTTGGAGAAATTCAATATCAGTACATTTTTGTTTCGCCACAACGAGCAGTTCAATAAAGCTCCAAACGAAAATAAACAAACGCGTATCATGTCATTTAAAATTGTGGCAATTATTGTAGTTTTGATTGGTTTTAACCAATTCGGGGTAATTATAGATGACACTGAGTTATGTTACTTTTTTCACTTCTTTCTTGTTTTTTTCAACCTCCCTCACCTCGGGTTAGATGGCAAACAGGCATTACAATATTGAGTTGCACAACTTATCCTGCGCTAAGTCAGAAGCACGTCTTAAAGAATTCAATTGCAGCTTCCAACAAACTGCACCTAATCGCTACAATGTGTCTGTTAGCTTTTTACTTTATCGTCAACTGTCGTCAAAAGCCGAAGCTCGGTTATTGATTCACATTAAATCTAAGAAGAGCATGAAAGCACTGAAATTTTTCGATGCCAAGCTGAATTTATGTGATCTGTTGCATAAGCAAATACCTTTTCCATTGGTTAGGGATATTTTTTTGGAAGCTTCAAGAAGCATCAATGCTCCCATGGCCTGCCCTGTGAGAACGGTGAGTATTATTTTACCCCAAAAAATAGAGTGACAAACGTTTCTGTGCCAACATTTTGTTTGTTGCAGGATTTCTTATATAATATTTCGAATTTTCGTTTATCCGAGAACTTTTATCCTACTTATACCATACTGGTCGAATACAATGTAAGCTTAATCTTTTACGAAGACAATGTCTCGTTTGCCAGTTTTCGTTTGCAAGGCGCCACTACAGCAAAGAATTCTTAAATTTTTGATTGCACAAATTAACTGTATGACTTCCTTGTAATTAAAATGGTTTGTGTTAAAATTCCTTTTTGCTAGAAAATAATCGTTTAATTTTGCTAAAAATCAAATCATCTGTCTGTATGAGATGTAATTCTCTAGTCTTGTAACGCTTTATCTGTCAGTGTATACCTTTCATCCGTCTGCCTGTATGCCCATATATCTGTCTTTTTATCTATACCTTTGTCCGTCTGTCGATCTGCTTGAGATCAAACCGTAGATCCTGCGTCCGTCTGTTACTCCGTTTGCTTGTCTGTCTGGTGGTATGTCTGTCTATCTCTCCCTCTATATCCCCGCGTCTCTCTCTTTATATCTATCCCTTTGTCTACCCATTCGTTCACCAAAAAATGTCTTCACTACTGAAGCTATTGACTTGAAGTTTTGTTCTAGGACCCAACCTAATGTTGTACAAAGTTGAGATTTAGAGATTCAGATTAAAATTTATTCGCCAATTGTTTTAAATTTTAAATAAATGTTCTAAAAATTTAATTAAAATTTAATATTTTATTTAAGAGGGATTTTAGGCTTTGAGTCGCCTTGGGAGAGAGTGTAATAGAGAGGGAATGACAGATTAAGGTAGAATGAGAGAGGGAGTGAGAATGAGAATGAGAAAGAACTAAATATAAAATAACACAAGGAATGAGGGTTTGAGAGAGGCTTTAGAGATATAGTTAGAGATAGATAGAGCAAGAGATATAGTAATTGAGGAAGATAGAGCGATAAAGAGGGGGCTAACAGATACCGGCACTTAGGTGGGGACCAATACCAGACATGAACCAACTTAGGGGTGTGGCATGGAAAACAATTAAGGATTTTGTAAGTAACACGGAATTCCTAACATAGATTTTCTTTTTCTAGGTAATTCTTTTACTATTTAGAGTGGCGCTATAAGCTGATTATTGCCTTAGGTGTATGTGTACATTTCCAAGGGGCGGATTAATATTCGCACCCTCTTTTCAGACTAACCTAACCTAAGAGGGAATGAGAGATATATTAACAGAAGATGTAATAGACAGATTGTGGAGAAAAAGATCAAGACCAGGAGGAAGAGATTAATAGCGATATCGAGAAAAATTAGTAATAGAAAGAAAAACCATAAGACAGATTTTGGAGAAAAAAAAAACAAGAGATAAATAGCGAAAATGAGGAAAATGACATATAACGATATTGAGAGAAAACCCATGAGAAGTAACGATATTACAACAAAGTGATAGTGACACAACGGAGAGATGAAACGAACAAGAGTGACATTTAGGAAGAGATGAGGTCAGATAAAGCAAGACTAAGAAACTGCGAGAGTAGAATAGAAAGAGAACATGAAAAGTAGAGAGTGACATTAAGAGAGAACTAAGTTGTGAGAGACAAAAAGAGAAAGAGCAATAGTGAGAGTGAAGGAGTTGATAGAGTTGATGTGATAAATACTAAGAGTATGAAGGAACGGAGAGATGAAACGAACAAGAGTGACATTTAGGAAGAGATGAGGTCAGATAAAGCTAGACTAAGAAACTGCGAGAGTAGAATAAAAAGAGAACATGAAAAGTAGAGAGTGACATTAAGAGAGAACTAAGTTGTGAGAGACAAAAAGAGAAAGAGCAATAGTGAGAGTGAAGGAATTGAAAGGGTTGATGTGATAAATACTAAGAGTATGAAGGAACGAGAGTGAGAAAAAGCGAGAAGAAAAAAAAGCTAGACTAAAAAGGGGTAAGAGTGAAAAGTAGCGAAAGTGAGAAAGGGGTTTATTGAGGAAGAGTCATAACGACAGGCCAAGAATGATAGTGAGAAAGAGATGAGCAGGCAAGAGCGAGAATAACTGTTGCAATTGCGGTACGAAAAACGCAGAGAAAGAGCCAATGCAAGAGTGAGAAAGTTCCAGTTCAAAATTTAGAAAGAGCACGAAGATGAACAAGAGAGGGAAAATCCGAAAGTGGGAACGAGCGGGAGAAGGTAGGCTGAAAAGGAGCAAAAACAAGAGGTGTGGGAAAAAGCAAGAGTGAGAAAGATTAAGAGTGTGGAAGAGAAATAGTGCTAAAAAACAAGAGTGATTAAGGGCAAGAGTTAGAAATGGGAAATTATATGCGTATAAATATTAAGTGTAAGCAAGAACGAGAGTGAAAAACAGCGAACGTCAAAGGAGCTAGACTGAGAAAGGGTTAGAGTCAGAAGGAGTGAAAGTGTTTGATTGAGAAAGAGTGATAACAAAAGTCCAAGACAGTGACAGTGGCAATGGCATGGAAAAACACGGGTGAGATAAACCAGTTGAGAGTTAGAAAGTCTGAGGGTGAGAGGGAAAGAGTACGAATTGAGTGAGAAAGAGTAGTAGAGAGAAAGAGAGGGAGTGACATGAATGAAAAGGAGCGAAAACAAAAGGAAATAAGAATGTTTGAGAGAAGAGAGGGCGCGAGTGACGGTCAGAGCAACAACGACATTGGCAAAAGGCGAGAGATTAAAGTGGGGGAAGGCGGGAGTGAGAAAGGGAGTATAATGACAACTAGAAAGAGAAAAAGGTCACGAATAAGAGAGGAAAAGCGTACTAGCGAGAGTAAGGAGAAGCGAAAGAACGAAATGAAAAATATCAAAAGTAAAAACTACAAACGAAAGCGAAAAGAGCAAGAACGATAGTTACAAATGGGAAAGCGAGAGAGAGAGAGAGCGTAAGTAAAAGTAAGAAGAAAGGAGAATGACTATGAATAATGAAAGAGAACGTGAATGAGAAAGAGACAAGTGATGATGAGCTAGAGTGAAAAAAATAAAAATTGGGGAGAAGAAAAGGAAACCTTCGAGACCGAAAAATGTAATAAGTAATAGGAAAGACAGGAAAGACTGAGAGTGATAGTGAGAAAAGATGACAATAGAAAATAGCAAGAGTGGCAGTAAGAAAGAATAAAAGTGAAAAGAGAGAGAGAGAGAGTGAAAAGAAAGAGTGAGTGAAAAGAAAGAGTGAGTGAAAAGAAAGAGAGAGTGAAAAGAAAGAGAGAGTGAAAAGAAAGAGAGAGTGAAAAGAAAGAGAGAGTGAAAAGAAAGAGAGAGTGAAAAGTAAGAGAGAGTGAAAAGAAAGAGAGAGTGAGAAGGGCAAAGAGTGAGAAAGAGCGGGAGAGAAAAAACTACAGCGAGATCAGTAGTGAGAGAGAAAGCGAGTAGGTTAAATAAAGAGCATTAGGAAAAGGCAAGATGCGAGTGTGTGATTGAAACAGAAGTAAGACAGTGCAGGAGTGAGAAAGAGCAAAAGTCAAAGTAGAAATAAAGTGAACAGGAAAGCGAGATAAATAAAATGAAAAAGAACGAGAGTGATAGTGGCAATGAGAAAGAAGAATAATGACAATGAAGAAGAACAAGAGTGGAAATAAGAAAAATGTAGTAAGAAAAATATGACAAATGGCGGTGGGAAAAATTGATAAGAGTAAGAAAAGAAGTGGCAAACAACGAGTGTGAAGTGAAAAAACTGACAAAAGAAACAGAACAAAGGTGGACATAAGAAAAAGTGAAAAGCAAGAAAACAGTGTGAGAAACGACGAAAGTGAGAAAGAGCGAGAGCAAGAATAAGAAACAGATCAATTGTGACAGGGAGAGCGAGAAGGAGAAGTACCGGAGTGAAGAAAATGCGAAAGAGCGAGAGTGGAAAAGAAACAAATGTAAAAAGATGCGCATATGAAAAGAAGCAAAAGTAATAGTGTGAATAAAGAGAACAGAAAAGAGAGGGAACGAAAATTGAAAAGAACGAGAGTGATAATGAACAAGACAGTGGCAGTGAGAAAGAAAAATAATGGCTATGAAAAAGAACAAAAGTGGAAATAAGAGAAAGTGAAGAGCAAAAAAAGTGAGAAATAGAGAGAGTGCGAGAGTGATAATGATAATGAAGAACATAAAGTGGGGCATACCGAAAATGGAAAAGAGTAATAAAAGAAGTGTCAGTAATCGAGTTGGTAGCAAAAAATGTGGAAGAGAACGAAGTCTGAAGTGAAGTGACAATAGAAAAAGAAGAACGATGGAAATACGAAAATGTGAAAAGCGAGAAAAAGAGCGCGAAACGGGGACAGTGGGAGCAAGAATAAGAAGTAAAGTAAAAATGAGCGAGAGCAAAGGTAGTAATGTAGCAGGAGATCAATAGTGAGGGAGAAAGCAATAGAAAATGTAGCAGAGCGAGGAAATAGCGAAAGAGTGAGTGTGGGAAACAAATAACAGTAAAAAACAAGTAAGACCGTGCTAAGTTCGAACGGGCCGAATCTAATGGATCGCTTTTGTCGAGTTCTTTGAGCGGTATCTCTTTTCAGGAAACCAAAGAATAATGGATAACCAATTGGAGATATATCAAGTTTTAGTCCGATTCAGACCACAAATGAATTGAATGTTGAAGACCATAGTAGAAGTCATTGGGTAATATTTCAGTCCATTCGGATAAGAATTGCGCCTTGTAGGGACTCATGAAGCATGATCAGGAGATCGGTTTATATGGGAGCTGTATATTGGGCATGTATGTTGAAGATCATGGATAAGAATTTTGCCCTCTAGAGGCTTAAGGAGTAAAATCCCAGATCGGTTTATATGGCAGCTATATCAGGTTATGTTCCGATTTGAACCATACTTAGCACAGATTTTGGATTTTGAGAGAGATGGCGAGAAGAAGAAATAAAGAGAGTTAGTAAAAGGCAAAGACCGAGTGGGAGACAAAATGCGAGAAAAACGAGGGAATAAGAAGAAAGAAAACTGAAAAGTGGGAGAGCGAGAAGAAGTGGGAACAAAAAGAGCAAAAGTAATAAGGAAAACAAAGAGAGAGTGAAAAGAGTGCAATAAAAGAGCGAAAAGAGAAGTGAAAATGAGAAAATTAACATATATGAGAATTGTAAACGAAAAAAAAGATATATTGAGAATGAGGAAAATGATGTGACACGCTGAGTTCAAGCTGCGTGCCGCAAACTGACACGACTCAGAAAAAGAGAAGCTTTAGATGAATGAATAAATTACTTACGCCGCCAGCATTAGAGGCCACCGTAGCGCCGAGGTTTGGATGTCCGCCTATGACACTGAACGCCTGGATTCGAATCCTGGCGAGACCATCAGAAAAATTTTTCAGCGGTGGTTTTTCCCTTCTAATGCTGGTAACATTTGTATGCCAGCATTAGAAGGGAACTTCCAAACTTTCGGACTTCACTCGCTTTAATTAGGGAAAAAACCCACCGCAGAGAATATTTCTTTGGTCTCAACATGGTCGTCTATCTCTAAACTCTGCGCCCCGATGGCCATTTAATGAATTAACGCCTCCAAATAACCAGTTCCCTCCATGGAACGCATCAGGGTATCAAAGTTTCGGCCCTATCGCACTTGCTCGTTTTCCTGGCACTTTTACGTCAATTTAAGTAACTTTTACGCTTATTTAAGTTTTTTGTGGTCTATTGCTAGTGGGTAAAAACTATATTTACACAAGATGCATCAATTGAACTACTTAGTGGTAGAATAGGCTCTTTTTCTCGGTGTTAATATTGTATATGTATATTGGATTATCATGATCTAGGGGACCACCCGAATAAACATGTTTTTATATAAACATATTCCTGTGTGGCATAGTTCTGGCAAGTATAGGACTCTTTTCATATCGCTTTGATATTTGGCCAAAGAAAGCAAGCCAAAACTAAAAAAAAAACGCTGGCATGTATCATCAGCGGCAGCTAAGATACCGCCGCCAGTCAGTCATGTCATTCACTCATATGATTGATGCCAATTAACAATGGGCAACGAATTTCAACAAGTGTTTCTATGGTGTGGTACATATGTTATAATTTTTCAAAAATTGCCATATTCTCACATTTACCTTTTTGTGTTATTATAGCTGAGTTGTTGTTTTAGTTTTTTTTTCTATTTTTCTAATAAACATCATCTGTATGATTCAGTTTCACAAAGCATTTGTTTGGGTTTTCTTTTTATACCCTTCGGCTTTCTTGATCCCCTTCCTCTCAATGAATGAATGAAAACAACAAGTACAAAACAGCAAACGTGTCGGTAGCGACTTACCTGTAAATAAAAAAAACAAATACAAAAATATATTAAAATTATATGAAAAGTTTGTTGAATTGTTTTACTCTATACTACAAACAGTATATCTGGCGCGTGTTCAGTTGTTCCCGAACCATTAGCAATGCATTGACATATATTTCCTTTAATATAATTTAAATGGCGATTGAAAATATGTTTTAAAAAAATTCGAATTAATGTCAATTTTATTTATAATTGTTTGGAAGTCAAGTTAAAAAAATGTTGTTTCCAGAAAATAGGAGAAATTTTCTTTAATATATTGGGTTGCCCAAAAAGTAATTGCGGATTTTTTAAAAGAAAGTAAATGCATTTTTAATAAAACTTAGAATGAACTTTAATCAAATATACTTTTTTTACACTTTTTTTATAAAGCAAGCTAAAAGTAGCAGCTGATAACTGACAGAAGAAAGAATGCAATTACAGAGTCACAAGCTGTGAAAAAATTTGTCAACGCCGACTATATGAGAAATCCGCAATTACTTTTTGGGCAACCCAATATGTACAAAAAGCATTTGAAAACTACTGCAGTATACCTACCGATAAATTTGCCTCTTGCCGTCAAAGATTTCTTAAACCAAGTTTAAATATGCTTCGAATGTCCTATAATAGAGGACAAAATTCTTCTTCTTTGTTGGCCAAATAGGCCTAATGTTGCAAAGATATAAATAAATAAATTAATATTTTTTACTTAATTTAAGGGAATTTTATCTTAATGGTAGGATAATATTAACTTATATTTAAAAAAATCTTTCGATGAAGGTAAAAAACCAAAGAGATCTGGTGTTAACATCAGAAAAAAATTTCAGCGTTGGTGGTCGTCCCGGCAGCCAATTTGGCACCGTGCTACCATAGATAGAGGCGCTTGGAACACTACGTTCAGCTAGTGAAACAAATGTTCTGTCATAGCCAATTTAAGTAAAGTAAGTAAGCCCTTGTTGACCATTAAAGCCATGTTTAGAATTATACATTTATTTTTTTTTTGCAGAATTTTTTGTACAACGTCACAGGTTTTAAAATTACCCAGGTTCTGTTTCCCAACTACACCTTGTTGGCAACCTATAATGTTACCCTTCGATTTTATAAACAGCGGCGTTTGATTGCAACTTTTCTGCTGAAAGGGGACTACTGTTCCCAAGTTTTCAAAAGTTTTCACAAAAATACGTAATCTACGCAATATGGAGTCATAGCCTGTTTATTTCGCATGCCAACAACGAGCGCGCTGCCTTATCAGCCAAATAAATAATACGAAATAGTTTCAATTTTGATTACGTTGATCTCATAATGTTTGACACTAAACACGAGAGTTTAAAACCAAAAATAGAAATAGGTGTGTCTAAAGCTTCACGTACACTTTTACTGCGCAGTTTTAAAACTGATAAACATCGAAAAAAGTAGTTTGTTTTAAAAAAGTTATTGGCAAAGAGTACAGGGTAACTTGTTTTGCAAGCACATCCAAGCTCCCCCAAAAATTACAAAATTTTCAACTTGGGGACAACAAAGGCCCACAATCGTCCAAAATCGAAAATAAAGTCTTGTTGGAATTTCTACTTATGAGCTATGAGTTGTAAATATTTGCAGTGTGGAACACTATTAAGCAAATGGGCTCAGCTAATATATAATAGGGACGGTATAACTTAAAATGCTTATATCTCCTCATATGATAGATGCTGACAATTAAAAATACAACTCAATCTATATGAATATTTTTTTTTTTTTTTTGACGAATCATCAGCACCGGCAGTGTGATTCTTTTTAAGTTGAAATAATATCTTTACGGCGGCAATATTTATAAAAAGCCAGCATAAGGGATGTTTTCTGATGTTCTCTCTAAGACTCCACGAACTTGTTTACATAACTTAAAATGCTTATATCTCCTTATGTATGGTCTTGATGGCATTACAGTTTGCCATTAACACTTAAATGTAATCCGATTCCAATGAAGGGCAATGGAAAAATGGGATGTACTCCTTTCTCCGGCCTCGTAGTATGACGATGACATGACCATCCTTACAACAGTGCAAATATATCTCTGCGATCATTGGTCTTATTTAAGCTGCACTGAGGTTTCTGAAAATCGAGCCTAATATGTGTGGACTAAGAGACAGCCTATAAAAAATAAACAAAATTCAAGTGGCCATGAACATTCTTTTGAAAAGCATCGGGAATACTTCTCTCATATTAATGAATGCTGTCCGGTGCATGTTTAAGCTCAATGATAGAAAACATCATTTTTATTGTCAAGTTCGAAAGGCTTGCAGCAAAGCGACAACACTTAGTAAGATAAGTTTTGTGCCTGGCTGTCGCCAGCACTAGGGAAGTATAAACACCATTGTAGATTTATTCTGATGTTCTCGCCGAGAGCGCAGAGGTAAAAAGGTCCGCCAATTATGCTAAACGCATGGGTTTGACTCCTGGCGACATTTGTGAGGTACTATGCCACGTAAAAACTTCTCTCCACAGAAGTCCCACGCCATTCGGACTCGGCTATAAAAAGGAGGCCCCATATCAATGAGATTAAACTTGAATCGGACTGCTCTAATTGATATGTGAGAAATTTGCCTCTGTTCCTTAGTGGAATGTTCATGGTCAAAATTTGCATTTGTGTTTTTTTTTTCGCCTGGGGTTCACCCAGGCGTTCAGTGTCAAAGGCGGACATGCTAACCTATGATCTAGGTAAAGAAAAGAGCCGACCAATTATAGAAAAAGTAGAATTAAAAGAGAAATATCAAAAATTTAATTTGGATTAGAGGTTTTTAGACCAATGCCCAGACTGGAAACTAGAAAGGCCTGCTTAAATCATGCCTGATAATAGCGCTTCAAAGCCTTCTTATAGAAGGACCGTATGCCTTCTTAGACTTAGCCTCCAAAAGAGCTAACTTGCAACTTCTAAAACTTTGACAAGGGATGCCTCTGCCATCTATATATATTCCTTTTAAAGTACCCCATAAAATATGTGGGACAAATGTGAGTGCCTATTGAACTTTTGATGTAATTCTGCAGTAAATCTGCTCTTCTTAAGGCAATGTTTTTATCTTGAAAGGCAAGTGCTTACCTGACATTTTCACACAAAGTTAAAAAGTCATAAAAATGGATCTCGGCCTCGCGGAAGCAAAACAAATAATGATATCAAGCCTCAAAGTCGCCTTTTCCCGCTGGTTGGTTTGTTACGAAATATTGGAAATCTGAAAACTTAGGCCAAGTAATTTTTATTAACCTTTTTCTTATGAAGACACGGCACATATAAAGGCTCGTTGTACTTAACATGGCGATTGAATTGATTGTGGGTCCTAGAGAAATATTTCGAATTTTTGACCAATATTTTTCTTTGGTGGAGGTTAAAAAAATCTTCAATTTGCCAAGCATGCATATGTCTAAATTCCATAGAATTGTTAAATTTCTTCTCTAAATGGTTCGATGACCTTCAAAGATTATTTTTTTTTTCGTTTTTTGACAAAAAAAATTTAATTTTATTAATAAAAACATAATTTGTTTCCACCCCAGAAAAAAACTGGGTTATTTAAGTCTATTCAAAATTGTTGACCTCCATTTGGCGCTTATCTCCTTTCCTAAAGAATAAAAAATGCCTTTGTGGTGATTTGAATAAATTCGTCGCAAACACCAAAAGTGCAATCACATTCGACAATTGTCTATCACAAACAATCTCACTTCAGATTATTGAATTGCATTTCTCACAATCAATTGCAAAAATTATGAACCACCTAATCCATCAAAAATTGCGAAATTTCGTTTAGTTAATGATCAAAAAGAAAAAAAAGGTAACCAAGCTTAAAAAAAAAATCACAAACAATTTATGACAATTGTCTAAATATTTGCCTTTTTATGTGAGAAATAAAAGCGATTTTCAGCAGCAATTTGCTACAATGACTAGATGTACACTTTAAAAATATTTTCAAAAAGCGAGCTTAACTATTATATTTAAGTTATTTGAGTGAAGACATTCCACTTATTTTAACATGGATAGCGGCTTTTATTGGCCTTATACCTTAAATCGGGAGATCGGTCTATATGGGAACTATATTAAGATATAGACCAATATAAGCCGATCGGAACCATAGTCGGCACAAATATCGAGGATCTTTACACAACTCGTTGCACCAAAATTTAGCGAAATCGGGTTATAAATGCGGTTTTTATAGGCCTTAGACCCTAAATCTTAAGATCGGTACAAATTTGGACCTTTTAGGTACTCAGGATAAAAATAGAGGAAAATTGGTTTAAAGAGCATATTTACATCCAGAAAAGTACTTAAAAACCTAACCGTTAACTTATTTAAGATTCTAAACGCATCTATTTTAGGTCGTACATTTTGGATAAAAAATGCATATTTCAGGTATGCACTCAAAATTAAATAGAATAGAATCTACTGACTAAGTTTTAAATTCATTGATTTTTTATACATTTTCTTACAGTGTCGGCAATTTGCCAAAGCTTAAATAGCCGTAGGAAAATCACCCATCATAATATTGCGGCGGCGGTCGTCAGTCCAATCCAGACCAGTCCAGTACAGCTCATAATTGCAACGACAAAGACATGGGGTATTATCAATAAAAGCGGTAAAGTCTTTGTGCTAAGTGGCTGCCTGAATGAATGTTTGGTGGTTTGTTTATTGTGGGAAAAAATTGCTTTTATCAAAGAAAAAAAAGCATATTGAATGTATTTTGTTCTTTTTTTTTGTTTCTATAGCCAAACACCATCTGCTGATAATTGCGATAGGAGTTAACAAAAGAAAATGACATCATGGGTATTTTTGTTGATACCCAGAAGCCCTAAAAGGGCGAATAGCAAAAAGAAAAGTTGGTGTGGTGGGGAAAAGGGGGTTGAGACACGAACTAATTTCATTTACGCTGTTACTTTCAATGGAGTTGAGTATGATAATATTTGATTACTCATACTAGTGAATACCTAAAGTGAATTTCAAATTATTAGCTAACTAGGAGAAATAAAAGAAAATGCCAGAAATATCTAAGGGAATTTTTGAAAGAACAAGAAAAGATACTTTTGTTTAAAAGGGTATACCATCTAAAGACAAAGTAACTTTTCGTCTTAAGACCACTTAAGATTTAAGCACGGTAACTCCTTGAATGAAGTTTTTGAAAAAGCATATGCAGTAGAGATGCGCGCGTGAGTGATTTTTCACTCACACACCTTCACGAGACAAAAATGTAACTCACTCACAACTTTTTTATGTCGACTCCCGTTCAAGCACGCTCCTATGACGAAATTTTGATCGCGCACGACTCACGAGTCACTCACAGTTCACGAGAAAATCACGAGGCACTCACGACTCGCAAGACAATCACGACTCACGAAACACTCACGAGTCACTCTCGGTTAAACAAATATTTTTCAATGAATCAAACAATATTTTTTTTCATGCTTCTCATACATACATCAAATCAAATCATACATCATTTGAACGTACGAAAAAAATATGTTATGTATCAGCCCTGCATAACCAGTTATTTGATCCTTTCGTTTTTATGCATCTGTAAACATACGAATCTGTTAACCGCATGTTTTGAGAGCATGCAAAAAATGTTGTTTTTCGTTATTTGTATACCCTCCACCATAGGATGGGGGTATACTAATTTCGTTATCCCGTTTGTAACACCTCGAAATATTCGTCTAAGACCCCATAAAGTATACATATTCTTGATCGTCATGACATTTTAAGTCGATCTAGGCATGTCCGTCCATCCGTCCGTCCGTCTGTCGAAAGCACGCTAACTTTCGAAGAAGTAAAGCTAGGCGCATGAAATTTTGAACAAATATTTCTTATCAGTGTAGGTCGGTTGGGACTGTAAATTGGCCATATCGGTCGATGTTTTGATATAGCTGCTAAACCGATCTTGGATGTTGAATTTTTGAGCCCTTAGAGGGCACAATACTTATCCGATTTGGATGAAATTTGGCACAAGGTGTTTTGTTACGACTTCCGACAACTGTGCTAAGTATGATTCAAATTGGATTTCTAAACTGATATAGCTGCCATATAAGCGGATCTTGACTTCTTGAGCCACTAGAGGGTGCAATTCTCATCCGATTTGGCTGAAATTTTGCATGAGGTGTTTTGTTATGACTTCCAACAACTGTGCTGAGTATGGTTTAAATCGGTCTATAACCTGATATAGCTGCCATAGAACCTGGGATCTTAATTTCTTAGGCCTCTAGAGGGCGCAATTCTTATTCTATTTGGCTAAAATTTTGCATGAGGTATTTTGTTAGGACTTCAACAACTGTGCTGAGTATAGTTTAAATCGGTCTATTGCAAATTTTGCCCACAAACATTCCACTAAGGAACAGGGGCAAACTTCTCACATATCAATGAGTGCAGTCTGATTCAAGTTTAAGCTCAATGATAGGGGGCCTCCTTCTTATAGCCGAGTCCGAACGGCGTGCCGCGGTGCTTCACCTCTTTGGAGAGAAGTTTTACATAGCATAGTACCTCACAAATGTTACAAGTATTAGGAGGGGAAAACCACCGCTGAAAATTATTTCTAATGGTCTCGCCAGGATTCGAACCCAGGCATTCAGCCTCATAGGTGGACATGCAAACCTGTTACGGTGGCCAAACCTGCTACGGTGGCCTCCAAAATCGGTCTATAATATAAACCGATTTGGGATCTTGATTTCTTAGGCGTCTAGAGGGCGCAATTCTTATTCGATTTGGCTGAAATTGTGCATGAAGTGTTTTGTCATGACTTTCAAAAACTGTGCTAAGTATGGTTCAAATCGGTACATAACCTGATATAGCCGCCATATAAACCTATCTAGGATCTTGATTTCTTAAGCCTCTAGAGGGCGCATTTCTCAACATACGTGTTCAATATGGTCTGAAGCGCTCTATAGCCTGATACAGCTCCCATATAAACTGATCTCCCGATTTTGCTTCTTGAGTAGCTACAAGGCGCAATTCTAGTCCGAATGGATAAGAATAACTTCTACTACGGTCTTCAACATTCAATTCACATGGTCTGAATCGAACTATAACTTGTTATAGCTCCAAAAGCATAACAATTCTTAACCACTATTCTTTGTTTGCCTAAAAAGAGATACCGCGCAAGGCACTCGAGAAATGCAATCCATGGTGGAGGGTATATAAGATAAGGCCCGGCCGAACTTAGCACGCTCTTACTTGTTTTAAACTTTAGTCGTGATTTTCTCGTGAGTCATTAGAGTCTAGTGACTCGTAAGCGTCTCGTGAGTCATGAGCTTCTCTTGAGTCGTGAATGTCTCGTGAGTGTTTCGTGAATCGTGATTTTCTCGTGACTCGTGATTAGTGTCGCGATCATTATTTCACTCACTCGCGAAGAATTCTAATTCAATCAAGGTCACGCACGAGTATATGATTGAATTTGGATCTTACTCACGAATCACTTGACTAACACGTGGCACAACCACTTACGACTCATGTGCACAACCCTTATATGCAGGCAATTTAGTGATTTAAAAATTTTAAGGAGCTAACTATAGTAGTGATGTAAAAGCAATGCAATAGAAGAAAATGGCATAGGGTATGTGAGACACCAACAAATTCGCCCGACTTGGTGGAATCCCCAACTCTTGCTATAGTTTAAACTTCTTAAAAACTCTATTGGTCTTTGGCAAACCTCCTGTCTTGTTTTGTTGTATATTGAACAAATATAAACAATTTTATTTTGAAACCTGCTTTGCTAATTATTTTCCAGCTTCCGTTCATTTGTTGAAAGAAGAATCGACTTCAATTTCTGGAACTTTATTGTCTTTGTAGTTCAACAAATTTTGTTTACATAGACCATAAATTTTGTACGATTTGTTTTTCCAATCGCATAATTTATAAAGAGCTTCTGTTTTTATCAACGATTGTTTGGATTGCAAATATTTGTTTTGCCATTTTGCAAGTGAACGAATGCATTTTTCTTTTTCTCTGTTTTTGTACAAACAAACAAAAATTTATTTTTAACGGAAGAGCACGCTTTTATTTTGCTTTCGATAGCAAATATTTTCTTTAAAAAAAGGCAAAAGCAAAAAAACCAGGGACATTTCATTTAATCCCTTTAGTGGGCAATACAATGCCACTGACTTGATACAACGACCATCCACAGGGTAGCCTATGAATCTTGGACCGCGTTAGCTTCCCATTGCATTTCAAAGGCAATTAATGGAAATTTTGCATTGTTTGATAATCAAACACCCGACAAATGCAAACGATAAACAAATCAGCACAGATAAAGCTGAGTAAACTTAAAGAACAGCAATTAATTAGCAAAAAAAAAAACGAAAATAAATGATATAAACTCAAATACGTGTATAATTAGAGTTGAGCTCATTCTCAATGACCTTTCTAAATACTTTAAGAAATGGGTTAGTCATACATTTTTTAATTGCTTGAGAGTTTAATTAATTTGGAAGCAAATGGTTTTAAAGAAAAACAATCTTTTTATAGCCACTCCAATAGAATTTCTGTTTGCAACACATCCAAATATTCTTTTCCAACAACCCTACAAAGCATATATACTTGGTTGTTGTTATATTCTTATAAGATTTAGCGATTTTGGTTTCTTTATGGCTGTCCATCCATCTGTTTGTCTATCCACCTGTCTGTCTATCCATCTATCTGTCTGTCAGTTGTAATCCCGCAATCGATGTTCTGAGAAGGGATCTATCATCCTCGAAATTCAATATATCGGCGATCAATGACTTACATTTTATACTGATGAAGTTGAAAGGCGTGGCGGTATAATGCGGTACATCGCTTACTGGACTTGAAGGCACTCCTGGAAATTAGTAGGCAGACGAATACGCCAAGAGACCTTGTTCCCGGCGAACGAACATTTCACACATGTTTCATTTGTCGGATTACTAATGATGGGATTTCATACATGCCCGCCGGATTGCCAAGACTCAATGGTCTGGCATCGACCGGAATAGGTTGAACGAACTACTTACTTTCGACAAGAGATCAATATATACACAGTTTACAATTGTTCAACAAATTTATTTGATAAACGAAGGGGGTGGCCAGAGCTCAAAGATGTTTACATTAATTTAAGCGAATTTTTTTTGCTGGTTTTGGGTGGGGCCTCCCCTTACGATACTTGGACCCAAATTTTCATATCTTACACGAACTGTTCTTCCTTTAAATTGACATCCATATTGTTACCATCGGTAAACATGTCCGTTTCGATGGATTTCGGAGTAGAGCGCTCCTCCATGTAGCTTGATTTAATTCTTTTTTTAGGGGGAGCGCCCCACCCAAGCAATACGTTTATCGATTTGGACAATATGGGTATCAAATGATAGGTATTGGGAAGTAGAGTACGAATTTGAGATAAAAATAAACAAGAAACAAGTAAAAGCGTGCCAAGTTCTCCCGCCCGCATCTTGGAAACCCACCACCCTGGATTCTGCTAAAAATGTATACCAAATTAACAACTTAATTTGTTTATAATTATATTCTACATGCCAAACTTCGGTCAAACCAACAAAAATTAAAGCTTCTAGGAACCGAACAAGCATGGACGAGAGACCGATTTACATGGTCTCTAACAAAACACTGCATGCAAAATTTCAGCTAAATCGGACAAAATTGACGTCTTTCAGAGGCTCAAGAAGTCAAATCGGACGATCGGTTTATATGGAAGCACTATCAGGTTATAGACCGATTTGAACCATACAAGGCGCAGTTGTTGAAAGTCATAACGAAACACTACGTGCAAAATTTCAGCCAAATCGCATGAAAATTGCGGCTTCCAGGGGATCAAGAAGTCAAATCGGGAGAACGGATTATATGGGAGTTATATCAGACTATAGACCGATTTTGACCGTAGTTGACACAGTTTTTGGAAGTCATAACAAAACACTATGTGCAAAATTTGAGCCAAATCGGACAAAAATTGCGACTTCCAGGGGCTCAAGAAATCAAATCGGGAAATCGGTTTATATGGAAGCTATATCAGGTAATAGATCGATTTGGACGGTACTAGGCACAGTTGTTTGAAGTAATAGCAGAACACTACATGCTATATCCAAATATGATCTGATCAGTACCATATTCGGAAAGATGTGTAGGGCTGAAATACATCTCAACGAACTAAATTTAAGCAAAATCATCATAAATACGCAATTAATGGACTTTACTCCCCACGGGCCATGAAGGGACTTACACAGCTCACACTGCCAAATTTTGTCGAATGTGCATTTAAAGGGCCCAAGAATTTAAATCGGGAGATTGGTATATATGACAGCTATATCTAAATATAAACCGATCCGGAATATATTTGGCAATGATACCGAAACCTGTAAAAAAAACTAACTGTGCCGAATTTCAGCGAAATGGGGTAGTAAATACGTCTTGTGTAGGCCTGATATCTTAAATCGGGATATTGGTATATATGACAGATACTAGTTCTAAATATAAACCGATCCGAAAAATATTTGGCCAAATTTCAGCGAAATCGTACAATAAATGCCTCAGGGGTCTTAGACATTGAATCTTCGAATGCCTATAGACAAAACTAGAATCTATGCAAAGTTTCGGCTCATTATCTTCATATTTAAAGACTGTAACGTGATTTCAATAGACGGACGAACATGACTAGATCAGCTTAGAATTTTACGAGGATAAATGATATATATATACTTTATAGGGTCGGAAATCGATATTTCGATGGGTTGGAAATGGAATAACAAAATAAATATACTCCCATCCTTCGGTGGTGGGTATAAAAATAGTTTTCTCAAAAGGAAATGTTGGCCGGTCTGGATGATTTGGGTCCCAAATTGAAAAATTTGGGAAAAAATCAAATACAATATAGTGCGAAATTTTTTTGGAAAAAAAATTTATTACCCAAACAGGCATATTTACCGAATGGGACAAAATGGGTATCATATGGAAGGATTTTGGAAATACAGTACAAATATGAGATAAAAGAAATGGCCCCATCTTAATGGGAGTCGCCCACCACCAAATTCCCATTAAAAGGGACCAGTATGAATGATTTTTGACTCAAATTGAAAGCATTTTACAGTAGAGTACGAACTTTTTGGAAAAATTTAAATCAAGGGGGAGCACCCCTTCCAAACGGGCATGTTTACCAATTGGGACAATATGGGTATCATAAGAAAGGCATTTGGAAGTAGAGTACGAATCTGGGCTGCACACCAACAATAGGAAATGTTGACCGATATGGATGATTTTTGACTCAAATTGAAAATATTTTAGAGTAGAATAGGAAATGTCTGGCGGTTGGCTGCTCCACCAAAAGGAACATGTAGGCCTATCGAGACAATATGGGACTCAAACGATCATTGGTTGTCAATTATGATATAAATATTAGACACAAAGTATCTGAGTGCCGCCTCATCCCCAATTAAAATGTTGATTGAACGGACCAAATGGAACTCAAATGACAGAGTAGCTTGAATCTGATATAAATACTACGCATAAAGTATCTGGGGCTGGGGCCCACTCCAAATAACCGCCAACAAGGTACGTTTTGGTGAAATTTTCTCAAAAGAATACATTTTATGAAATATTCTCTGAAGACAACATTTTGATGAAATTTTTTGACAATGTTCTGATGAAATTTGTTCTATAGACAAAATTTGGATGATATTTTCTTTAAACACAAAATTTCTTTGAAATTAAATTATCTCTAAAGACAAAACTCCAATCAAAAATTTGTATAAACAAATTTCATTGCCATTCAATTTTTAAATCGGTGCAACCATCTTCGAGATTTGGCCACTAGATCTCGGAGACGGTTGCAGATTTATGTAACATATTGTGTGCAATCAAAAATATGAATATGTTAGAAAAAAAAATGAGATCAAGGAACATGGGGGAGCACTTCGCCCCAAAAACCCTCAAAACAGTTATATTCAATTATTGGAACAATATAGGTATCCAATGAAAGGTATTTGGAAGAAAAGTACGAATATGACATAAAAATTTCGCCCCAAGTGTCTAAGAGGGAACGCCCCACTACAAAATCCTCAAACAAATGTTCGCTTATATCCTTGCAACCATCTTTGAGATCTGGCTACCATCATTCGGATGTAAAACTAAATTCCCAAACAGTATGAAAACCGGTTTTACGAAAATGCCATAAGTAAGCAATTTGTCATCAAATCAAACGTTAAATAACATTTTTCATAAACAAAATTTTAATAAGAAATTTTTAATGACAAAATTTCAAAAAAATTTTTTTAATGGCAAATTTTCAATAAAATTTTTCTTAGGCAATTGTTACGAAATTTTGCCCAAAGACATTCCTAAAACTTATATTTAAGACAAAATTTCTAGTACTAAAGACAACATTCCTTGAAATTTTATTTTCGCAAATTAGTTCGCAAATCTTAGGTCAACCATAAACAACATAATTTCTTGACATTTTTTTAAAGCTAAATTTCTATGCAATTTTTTTAAGACTAGAATTGTACGAAATTTCTCTACTGGTCAAATACTATTTTCAAACCAAATTTTTTCTATCCAAACTTTCTATCAAATTTTCTCTAAAGAAACCGATTACTATATTCAGCCTAAAGTTTTTCAGCCACAGTTTTATATTCTTATACCATTTTCTTAAATCTATAACAAAAACTAAACAATACCACGCGCCAACTGGTCTTATCACATGTTGTTTATTTCAATTTTGTCTAGTTTTCAATTATGGAACATATGATCGTTCAAATAATCGTCTCTGCTATAGACGATCACGTTTGCAATATTAAAGTTCACTATTGATTATCTTAGAAAAATCGTTAAGATTAGAGGTGATGGTCATGGCTGCTACCTTTTGTATTACAAAAGCGCTAGTATTACGCCTTATAATCGGTAAAAAAAAAACTACAGGCTAGTTGTAGTATATTGGAATAGATTAACAATATACTTGAGTGTACTGATTAGAACTTTCGAAACAAAAGCAACATTGCTAAAGTTGTGGGAAAATAGTAAATCTCGGGGAATACATAAATTTCACTTTCTTATCTCTTGCCACTAAGGCATGAGATGGTCAGTGTTTATTTTATTTCCGTGTAAGAGTGTATTACGTCTATTCTCTTAGTATTGTCTAGGTTTGGAAGGAAAAGGGCTGTACATACTTAAACGAGAATGAAAACTTTAACAAAAATTATTTTATAGGGTCCCACTTTTTCTATCTGCAGGCTGCAGGGAATGAATCAAAATGTTTTTATAATTAGCAAAATTTTGCACGGTTATTTAAAACTCCTACCAGGAAACAATTTAAGGTCAAGTTATAAAGGGGAACGCCCCACCCAAAAACCCAAGACGGGCTTGCTGACGTATCGGGGAAATACTGATCACAAATGAAAGGTCTATGCGAGTGGAATACAAATCTGATATCAAAATTCATATTCAAGAGCCAGCAATTCCCCAAAAACCTCCAAAGCGGACATCTAGACTGATGGTTTACTCTATTATTCAACCAATACCTAGAGAGAGAAACCCCCGTTTGATACTTTTCAGTTTATCGTATTTCCACGCGATGTATAATTGAAACTAAAAATAAGTCTGTCAATTCAAGATTATTTTGTGGTTTGTTATTTCTTGTTAATCAATTAACAATTGAAGTGTGCAGGTATGATACATTTTTTTTATTTGTGGCATGTCATAAATCATTTTATCGCTTAGCTAATTTAAGAACAAACAAAAGCCTCCTTCTCCTATTTTTGATAAAATGAAGAAAAAAATGAAAAATTATGATGGATCTTTTGAGAAATCAATTTTGCCAAAACTGACGTAAATGCCACCGCCTTCGCAATTACTAATTAGACACAAACCAAACCCGAAAACCCCATCAATTTTAAATGATTTATGTTAAGGTAAATATTGGGAATATGGACATTATAAAAACCCAAATTAAAAGAGTTTTTAGGCTTTAATGACGTCAATATCATACCAATGAGTGACCGATAAAAAATTTAATTTTAATTTGTCAAATAGGTTTTTTGCCTCTAATTGGCCTATTAACTAAAAATGAAGATTTGCTATGATATTGATTGATTGTACATATTGGCAAGAGTTTTACTACGTATAATCTGGTTATTTTTTAAATTAGGTTATTAAACCACGCTATTTGGAATATGTATCAAAATTCTTCAATACAATTAAATTACTGTAGCAAAAAGAAAATACATTTTTTAAAGGTATTTAATAAAAAAATGTGCCCCTTAAAGTATGCACTATAATTTAAAAAATCTACATTGTTTCCTATTTTTTATAGGTTAGGTTTGGTTGAAAAGAGGAGGATATTGATCCGCTGGACACACACCTAAGTGTGCTTGTTGTGCGCACTAAGAACTAAAAAGGTTTTTTTATTTTTATTTATTTTTTTTATTTTTGCTATAATTCACCATTCATAGAACGTTTCTTGGTAAACAACGTCTTAATGTATTTCCGTATTGTTATTTCCAGTCTATTATAGCATACCCCCAAGGCGCACTACAAACTATTGTGGCATATTATAAGTAGGAGAAAAGCTTATTAGGAACAAATTGCGTTCTTGCTAAGATGTAAGCAATAATAAAGCATCAATAGTTCAAAAGGGAAACAAAAAATCAAAAACAATAATTTTCAATAACAAATAACAGCAAATACCTTAGACTATTATAATATCTTTCTTTGAAATTAGAGCTATTGAACCGACAATGAGTGGCTAGTGTAAACATTTTCAATGGAATTTCTTTTAAAAATAGACTTTTTATGAAATGTTATCATTTTAAAAATAATATTTGAACAATTGCGCTAAACTTGAATCGGACAGCACCCATTTATGTGTATGAAGTTAGCCCCTGTTCCTTAATGGAATGTTCATGGGCAAATTTACATTTTCTATAAATCCATTACGTGGTGCAAACAATTATTAAAGCATGAATTTTGTTTCAATAAAGCCGAAAAAAATCCCCAATTTCAATTGAAATTTTCTCTTTAGAAAAAATTTCATTGAAATTTTCTCTTTAAAAAAAATTTCATTGAAATTTTCTCTTTAGAAAAATTTCATTGAAATTTTCTCTTTAGAAAAAATTTCATTGAAATTTTCTCTTTAGAAAAAATTTCATTGAAATTTTCTCTTTAGAAAAAATTTCATTGAAATTTTCTCTTTAGAAAAAATTTCATTGAAATTTTCTCTTTAGAAAAAATTTCATTGAAATTTTCTCTTTAGAAAAAATTTCATTGAAATTTTCTCTTTAGAAAAAATTTCATTGAATTTTTCTCTTTAGAAAAAATTTCATTGAAATTTTCTCTTTAGAAAAAATTTCAGTAAAATTTTCTCTTTAGAAAAAATTTCATTGAAATTTTCTCTTTGGAAAAAATAAAAGCAAAATTTTCTCTTTAGAAAAACTATTCATTGAAATTTTCTCTTAAGAAAAACTTTTCATTGAAATTTTCTTTTTAGAACAAATTTTCTCTTTAGAGAAAGTTTGCTTTTTTAGGCCTTAAAGTATGCGATATTTGTGTACTACCTTATAAACATGCTAATAGGTACCAATCTAAGGCTTTGTTATGCATTTGTATACCCCCCACCATGGGATGGGGTATACAAATGTCGTTATTCTCTTTGTAACACATCAAAAAATTGATCTGAGATCCAACAAAGTATAGGTTAGGTTAGCTTGAAAAGCCATACACTTAAGCCCGTAATCGGCCTGTTGTGCGCTCTAAAAACTAAAAAGTAACCTCGAAAAATAATACCACTTCCCAAAGTCGGATCATGCCTGGTATTGTGTACCCTAAATACCGGTGTTTTTCAGCCGCGAAAGACGATCATCTTCCCCACATGCTATTACTTGCGCACCGATTTTGCAACAGTAAGCTCGTAATCCTATGTGTCCCGTTATGATACCAAAAGCTATACTGACCTCCTTTTTACTTCCTTTTAGTAATAGCCTCGCCCTCTCATGATCCGGATCGCCTCATAGGATTTTCGCAGTCCTACCGACCGTTTCGCTGTTCCATAGGGTTGCATGCGCATTCGTCACCCATGCCCTTAACTCGGACTGCATCGACCCGAAAGGCTTCGGGTTAACTAAGTTTATTGAAGGCAGTCCACTGGCCTTCACTGCCAAATCGTCTGCCCTTTCATTTTCACTTGCTCCTTTATGGCCCAGCACTGAAACGATGCAGATTGTGCCATCCTCAGAGAAGGCGTTAATCTCCTTCTTACACTGTAAGACATTCGTAACCTTACCGTCCTGGTTGTTATTGCCTTGGGATTGTAGATGAGCCATATCGGTCCATGTTTTGATATAGCTGCAATATTAACCGATCTTGGATCTTGACTTCTGGAGCCTCTGGGCGGTGCAATTCTTATCCGATTTGACTGAAATTGTGTCTAAGATGTTGTGTTTTGATTTTCAACGACTATAGTATGGCCTATATCGGTTCATAACCTGATGGAGCTTCCATATAAACCGATTTCCCGATTATACATCTTGAGCCTCTAGAGGGCGCAATTCTTATCCGATTTGGCTGAAATTTTGTACAACGTCTTCCCCTATGGCCTCCAAAATCTAAAACAAGTATGGTCCGAATTGGAAATTAACCTTTATTTGCCTATAAAGAGATACCGGGCAAAGAACTTGACAAATGCGATCCATGGTGGAGGGTATAAAACATTCGGCTCGGCCGAACTTGGTACTATTTTACTTGTTTTTATTATTGCTTTTATTTTTGTGTTGCCACTTAAACTGTTCTTTTATATCCTTTTGTCTTTCAGTTGTTTTCATGTTTCTAGCACTAAAGACAAAGCTTCTATTATTGAGGGCATAGATTATAAGTTGGATATTGTCCATTACAAGTGTTGTGTTTTGATAAAAGAAAAATATGAATACTAATTGTCCTGTACAGGTGCTTTGTCAAAAACCGTGTCCTACCAGCTACATAAGTCAATGCAGGGCCAGGAAGTGCTAAACAAAAACATGATAATCTAATTATAGTTGAATATACAAGATGTAATAAGAATTTTGCGATAGCAAGTCGAAATTTAGTAAATAATATAATTATATTTGGGCACACAGACTGCATGGTAGGGGAAATAAAAACAGAAAAATATGTAAGGGGTCTTATAGGAGAGACGTGGTTTTATAAAGTTTTATTATAAAAAGTCATCTGACTAAAAAACTAAATATCAAGTCATCTTTGTAAAGCATTAAAAGATATAATGATGACCTAATACATTTGCTGGAAATCCCATCGTGTTAGAAAATAAATACACCACCATACCAATAAGTCTAATATACACAGAAAAAAAGTATGTTCAAGTAATTTTACTTCCAAGACAAATTTAATAAAACATAAAGACACTATCAAGTGCAACAGGGGTAATGCCCCACCCTAATAAACTCTCAAACAGACATGTAGACCGATCGACACAATATGGGAGTTTCAAAATAGTGGTGTTAACTACAAAGGGGGAACGCCCCACCCTGAGAATCGCACAAACGGGCATGTACACCCATGGAGACAATATGAGACTTAAACAAGTAAGAGAGTGCTAAGTTCGGCCGGGCCGAATCTTATATACCCGTCACCATGGATTTGTCGGTATCTCTTTTTAGGCAAACAAAGAATAATGGATAAGAATTTTTATGCTATTCTCCAATATATCAAGTTATAGTCCGATTCGGACCATAAGCGAATCGAATGTTGAAGACCATAGTAGAAGTCATTGGGTAGTATTTCAGTCCATTGCGCCTTGTAGTGGCACAAGAAGCATAATCGGGAGATCGGTTTATATGGGAGCTGTATCAGGCTATAGATCGGTTAAGACTATATTAGACATATATGTTGAAGGTCATGGGAGAAGCCGTTGTACAAAACGTCTGCCAAATCGGATAAGAATTGCTCCCTCTTTTGGCTCAAGAAGTCAAGATCCAATAAACCGATATATGACAGCTATATTAGGTTATGGGCCGATTTGAACCATACTTAGCAAAGTTGTTGAAAGTCATAACAAAACACCTCATGCAAAATTTCAGCCAAATGGGATATGAATTGCGCCCTCTAATGGCTCGAGAATTCAAGATCCAAGATCGATTTATATGTCAGCTACATCAGGTTATTCACCGAGTTAATCCATTCTTAGCACAGTTCTTGGAAGTCATAACAGAACACCTCATGCAATATTTCAGCCAAATCGGATAAGAATTGCGCCCTCTATTGGCTCAAGAAGTCAAGATCCAAGATCGGTTTATATGGCGGTTATATCAAGTTATGGACCGATTTGAACCATATTTAGCACAGTTGTTGGAAGTCATAACAGAACACCTCATGCAATATTTCAGCCAAATCGGATGAGAATTGCGCCCTCTATTTGTTTATATGGCAGCTATATCAGGTTATGGATCGATTTAAACCATATTTAGTACCGTTGTTAGAAGTCATAACAGGACACATCATGCAAAATTTCAGCTAAATCGGAGGACAATTACGCCCTTTATTGCCATTGGCAGCGCAGAGGTTAGCCTGTCCGCCTATGACGCTGAACGCCTGGGTTCGAATCCTGGCGGGACCATCAGAAAAAATTATCAGCGGTGGTTTTTCCCTTCTAATGCTGGCAAAATTTGTGAGGTACTATGTCATGTAAAACTTCTCTCTAAAGAGGTGTCGCACTGCGGCACGCCGTTCATTGAGCTTAAACTTGAACCGGACTGCACTCATTGATATGTGAGAAATTTGCCCCTATTCCTTAGTGGAATGTCCATGGGCATAATTTGCAAAGTTTGCATTTCATACCAGGTTATGAACCGATTTGAAATTATACTCATCACAGTTGTTGTAAATGATACCAAAATACTTCATGCAAAATTTCAGCAAAATCGGATAAGAATTGAGACCTCATGTGGCTCAAAAGTCAAGATCCAAGATCGGCTATATCAAAACATGTACCGATTTGGCCCATTTACAAATCCCAACTGACCTACACTACTAAAAAGTATTTGGGGTATTAGACGCATATTTTGAGGTATAACAAACGGGATGACGAAATTAGTATATCCCTCATCCTATGGTGGAGGATATCATGAAATGTTTTTAGAAGTATAAAACGAATCCGATATGAACAAATTTGGTATCAAGAGTCCGTCCGCTTGCTTAAAACCACCTTAAAGAGGACATATAGGCCGATTAGGATAATTTTTGCGTCAATTAACTCAGGCGAGCTTAAATTTGAATCGGACAGCCCGAAAAGATATTTGGGTCAGGTTTCTGAGAACCGGCTCATCCTCCAGATAAGTTTCGAGAATGACCCCTTTTGCATCTATATGTTGTTTTTCGGCACTGAAGATGCCCCTTAGACTAAGGGAATCAAGAATCTGCCATTCTTAAACGTTGGGCGCATTTTCATTCCGAAGGGGGCGAGAGTGCGGCATGGCTAGAGATGGCCGATAGGTAAATACCTTTTGGGTATTGGGTAAATACCTGGGTATTTACCCATTTATACCCAAAAGCTGGGTATTTATAATTTTGCAGATATCTTGGGTATAACAAAATTTTCCAAACAATTTTTGATGATTTCGTATTCTTTGCGTATAAACCTGACCTTCTGATCTCATAAAATCAGATTCTAGTTATATATAGCCGCTATATAGACCGATTTCCCAAAAACGGTATTTATTGGGTATTTACCCTATAAATACGTTGGGTATTTACCCAATAAATATCCAAGGTTTTGGTATTTACCCAAGCGTTGGGTATTAACAGACTTGTACTTGTTTTGAGCTGATGAGGAGTTTAAGATGGATGGGAAACTTTTATGGCATTGCAGGATCAGTAGCGACCTTAGTTAGGTTTACGAGGACTCTTTGTAGGTCTATCGCTTCTCTTCTTCATTTATTCAACAACATTCATTTCAACATACTGTAAAACTCTGCTTTTTAATTTCTTTTAACTGAAACGCATTGGATTTAAGGTCTCCTCTCTGTTGGGTGAATATCTAACGCCAATTCTTTATACCCATGCTTTTTTGCGGTGTATTTAAACTACATGGTATGTAGTTCATTGTGTGAGCAAAGTCATCAAAAAAGATTTGATAAATGCCAAACTTTGTTCCATCCATACCATTAATTACTGTGACTAAGGAAAACAACAACAATTAATCATTAGCCGAAGTAAATAAAAACTATAAGGCCAGAAAATTCCGGAAAAATGTGTTGTCATGCTGTGTTCGAGAACAACACATTTACATTGATTAATAAGCTTTAGGCAATAGGCAATAATACGCATACCAAGACAAAATAAAAGCTGTAGATTAAGGCATACTTTAAGGCTGTAAATTCAAGAATATTACAAATTGTAAAATATAGTTAAAATAAAAATAATAAAAAAAACTGACTCTAGAAGTTAAAATCGGACAATATATATTTATATATGAGAGCTATATCTTAATCTGAAGCGATTTCCATGAAATTTACAAGATATGTCGAGTCAAAAGAAATCTTTCCTGCCAAATTTCGAGATAATCGGTTCACAAATGACCATTTTATTGCAATATTACTGCAAATCGGACGAACATATATATGGAAGCTATATCTAAATCTGATCCGATTTCGAGAAAACTTTACAGACATTGAGGAAGTCGTCAAGGAAAGCGTTGTACGAAATTTTGAGAATATTGGTCAATAAATGCGCTTGGAATGGCTCTAGGTGTGGAAATCGGGCTATATATACGGAGAGCTATATATAAATCTGTACCGATTCCTATAAAATTCACAAGTAATGTCGAGAGTCAAGAAAAAATCCTTCCTGCCAAATTTCGAAAGAATCGGTTAACAAATGACCATTTTATTGCATTATTAAGCTATATCCAAATCTGAACCGAATTTTTCCAATTTCAATTGGCTTCGTCTCTAGGTCGAAAAACACGCCTGTACCAAATTTTAAGACGATCGGATGAAAACTGCGACCTGTACTTTGTACACAAATTAAAATGGACAGACAAACGGACATAGCTAAATCGAATCAGAAAGTGACTTTGAGTCGATCGGTATACTTATCAATGGTTCTATCCCTTTGCGAAACTTTTGGGGAGTAGTTTTTAAATTTTTACAAAAGGAATTGATTTTTGGTTTGGAGATCAACCAAAATACCTCGTTTGCAACTAAATCAAAAAAATGTTTCCTTTTCATTCCAAAAAACATTATTTTCAAATGGAATGTAGGAAATCATTAAAACTTAAGTTTTTATTCGTGAAATAATCCTAAATATATGCCATACATTTTTATTTGCCTGAAAGTGTGCAAATAAAAAATAAGCGCGTAATACATAAATGCCATATGTGGGGCAAATAATGTTGGTTATAAACTATTCAAGCATGCAGTATTAAGCCTAAAAGTAAGCCAAACATTTTTGAGTTACCTGAAAGTATGCAATAAAAATAATTGAAATAAAAAATTAAGCTAAAATCATGTCTTTAGCTTTAGTTTTTTTTTAAACAATTTCAGTAAATTATTTCCTGTAGCCCATTCAAACCTTTTAATATATTCATTTCTTTTAACACATTTTTGTTTACTCCATCAAATTTATTTCCATTATGCGATGGAAAAATTTCAATAAATCCCATAAACAACTTAACGCGTTGTACTCTATTGCTTTAAGCAATTTTAAATTGGGGTCATATAATCGAACTTAGAAAACACAATTGGACAGACAAATAAACAAACATGTTAATAGTAAGTTGTTTTTTACTCAAAAAAAATTTTTTTTGTTGTTGTATAAACAAGTCGAAATTTATGATTTGTCTGTCTTAGCTTAGTTTAATTTTTTCAGTAGCACATTGAATAGCAGAAAAACAAAATCCAGCCCAAGCACACGAAAGACCTACATAAACACAGACGCTATCAAAAAAAAACCAAATGAATATCTTGTTACGGGTATTTTTGCAAAGGGGCCTACTACTAAAAACACCCCAATTCCCCAACACCCCTATTCATAAAAGACGCAAAGTGTAAACTATGAGAAGTAGAAAAAGTGCGTAATTGGAATTTTTTATGGATACAAAAAAAAACTTGTGTAAACAAAGCAAATTACATATGAGACGTTTTGCGCTTAAAAGACATGGAATTTTCTAGAATAATGTAAAAAAATGAACTAAACTTGAGTGATTTTTTCTGAAAATCGTGCAATTTTTTTTACTAAAATTTGATTTTAAAAGAAAATGTTATTAAGTTTCCCCAAATCTATTATTTCATAGAAATTGGGGAAAGTATTTTTAATCATACCCTACACCATTACTGTAGTACGGCATATTATAACTTAGTGCATTTGTTTGTAAAGCCCAGAAAGAAGAGATAAGTATACCGATCGACTCAGAATCACTTTCTGATTCGATTTAGCTATGTCCGTCGGTCTGTCCATGTCAATTTGTGTACAGGTTGCAATTTTCATCCGAAAAAATTTGGCACAGGCATGTTTTTCGACCTAGAGACGAAACCTATTGAAATTGGAAAATATCGGTTCAGATTTGGATATAGCTCCCATATATATGTTCGTCCGATTTGTAGTAATAATTCAATAAAATGGTAATTCTTTAACCGATTCTCTCAAAGTTTGGCAGGAAGGATTTTCTCCTGACTCTCGATTTACTTGTAAATTTCATAGAAATCGGTACAGATTTAGATATAGCTTACATATATATACATCGCCCGATTTTCACTCCTAGAGCCACTCCAAGCGCATTTATTGACCAATCTTCCCAAAACTTCGTACAACGCTTTCCTTGACGACTTTCTCAATGTCTATAAAGTTTTCTCGAAATCGGTTCAGATTTGAATATAGCTCCCATATATATGTTCGTCCGATTTGCAGTAATATTGCATAAAATGGTCATTTGTTAACCGATTCTCTCGAAGTTTAACAGAAAGGATTTTCTTATGACACTCAACATGACTAGTGAATTTCATAGAAATCGGTACAGATTTAGATATAGCTCTCATATTTGTGAGTATCGTCCGATTTTAACTTCTTGATTTTTTTTTTTTTTGATTTTTATTTAAAAAAATTGCTAAAATTTTATTTTCATAGAAAAATAATCAAAAACCGCCCTCGACTGTCACAGATCTCTCAACGAGATGGCTGAACAGTTCAAAATTCACCTGTTCTAGGTGCCAGGCCACAGAGATATCCCAGGGAATTGTAAAGCAGATGAGTTTGCGAGACACTGAACTACCCTACACATTCCAGGGATACTGGCATCTGTGGGTATGTCTCTAGCGACATGTAAGCTAAGTATTCAGCACCAGGCCCGAAGGACAACGAATGATAGATGGTCACAAGGAGGGGGTCTGTGAGCATTCCAAAACTATGTGGCCTAATCTAGATTTGAAGAGGTCTACCGCTTTGCAAAGAGGGGTCTGTGAGCATTCCAAAACTATGTGGCCTAATCTAGATTTGAAGAGGTCTACCGCTTTGCTATCATTGGCTAAAACAGTCATTGTGGCCGTCATGACAGGTCACTGTCTAATCGGAAAACACGCTGACAGACTGAAGGTTGCCAGCAACGACTTTTACAAAAGCTGTAGGAACATCGAGGAAGAAGAGACTATAGAACACCTTCTGTGTGTGTGTCCCGCACTAGCAGTCAGAAGGAGTTCCACATTAGGTTCTCATTTCTTTGAGAACCTGCCTGATTTAACGGATGTGAACATTCGCAAGTTATTGGGCTTTTAAAAGCGATCGGGATGAATTAACGGTAGGAACTAGAAGGCTTCTTCCTTCTTCTGTTCCTCTGGTATCACAATGGACGAAAACGTCTAAGTGAGTCTGATGGCAGACTTCCACTTAAACCTAACGTAACCTAGGCAAGTTTGTTCTGTTGTCAAAACACTTTGAGTGGAATGGTGTATCGCGATTTCTGATACGCCATGTATCTTAATCAACACCTATGTCAAATTGATTAAGGTGCTCTACATACCCAACGACTATTGAGTACGGTATAGAGCACGCTTATGCTTTGAAACAGGGCTCAATACAAAAAAAAAAACATAAGCTTGCTCTACACCGTACTCAAAGTCGTGGGGCATGTAGGCTATTCTTTGCTGTGCTATTCTTTGAATAGAAAGCATTGAATATGATTTCGAGCTCGAATATGTTCAAAAAATTACGAAAACATTTTAAACATCAAAATAAAACCAAACGTACCGGACCGTCGCTGTGCTGTAGGTCAATACGGTCTAAGCACAAAAAGCACTTGCGGTGACATTAAGTGAATGTTCAAGAGCATAATAAAAAGAGTTTGGCAATGTTGATGTTTTTCTTATACCCTCCACCATAGGATGGGCGTATAAAAATTTCGTCATTCTGTTTGTAACACCTCGAAATGTCCGCCAAAGCCCCAATAAAGTATATATATTCTTGATCGTCATGTCATTTTAAGTCGATGTAGCCATATTCGTCCGTCCGTTCGTCTGTCGAAAGGAGTAAAGCTAAACGCTTGACATATTTCTTATAAGTCTAGGTGGGTTGGGATTGAAAATGGCCCAAATCGGTCCATGTTTTGATATAGCTGACTTATAAACCGATCTTGGATCTTGACTTCTTGAGCTTCTAGACGGTATAATTCTTATCCGATTCGGCTGAAATTTAGCACGTGGTGTTTTGCTATAGCCAACTATTAACAACTGTGCCAAGTATGGTTTAAATCGGTTGATAACATGATATAGCTGTCATATAAACCCACCTTGGGTCTTGACTTCTTGAGCCGCTAGAGGGCGCAATTTTTATCCAATTTGGCTGAATTTTAGAATGAAGTTTTAGGATATTACTCCTAACACCTGTGTCAAATATGGCCTAAATAATTCCATAACCTGATATAGCCGCCATATAAACCGATCTTCCGATTAGGCTTCTTGAGCCTCTAGAGGGCGTAATTATTATCCGATTTGGCTGAAATTTTGCATGACGTGCTTCGCTATGACTTCTAACAACTGTGCCAGGAATGTTTTAAATCGGTTGATAAAATGATATAGCTGCCATATAAACCCACCTTGGGTCTTGACTTCTTGAGTCGCTAGAGTGCGCAATTCTTATCCGATTTGGCTGAAATTTAGCATAAAGTCTTCTGATACGACTCCTAACATCTGTGCTAAATATGGCCTAAATAATTCCATAACCTGATATAGCCGCCATATAAACCGATCTTCCGATTAGGCTTCTTGAGCTTCTAGAGGGCGCAATTATTATCCGATTAAGCTGAAATTTTGCATGACGTGTTTCCTTCCAACAACTGTCTTAAGTATGGGTTAAATCGGTCTATAACCTAATATAGCTGCCATATAAACCGATCTCCGGTCCTGATTTCTTCAGTTTTTGAGGGTGCAATTCTCATCCGATTTGGCTGAAATTTTGCATGAGATGTTTAGTTATGACTTCCAACAACTGTGCTTAGTATGCCGCAAATCGGTACATGACCTGATCTCCCAATTTTGCTTCTTGATCCCCTACAAGGCGCAATTCTCATCCGAATGGACTGAAATATTACACAACGTCTTCTGCAAAGTTCAGCATTCAATTCATTTATAGTCCGAATAGGACTATAACTTGATATTTCTCCAATAGCATAACAATTCTTATCCATTATTCTTTGTTTGACTAAAAAGAGGTACAGCGCACAGAACACAGAACAAATGCTATCCATGGTGGAGGGTATATAAGATTCGACCCGTCGAACTTTGCACGCTCTTACTTGTTGTTCTTAGCATTGATGATTAGTTTGTATCGCAAAAGTGGAAAGTAAGACTTTCTTCTCTCTTATTGCGCTAAGGAGAGTTTAAGGATTTATGAGCCCTATTTCTGAACAAAAGCTTGCTCTACACCGTTCTCAATAGTCGTTGGTTATGTAGAGCACCTTAATCAATTTGACAAAGGTGTTGATGAAGATACATACATGGCATATCAGAAATCGTGATCCACCATGCCAGTCAAAGTGCTTTTAATAACAGCACACTCATACTAAACTTTTATAATGTCTTCTTTATGTAGTTATGTAGAGCACCTTAATCAATTTGACAAAGGTGTTGATGAAGATACATACATGGCGTATCAGAAATCGTGATCCACCATGCCAGTCAAAATGTTTTTGACAACAGCACACTCATACTAAATTTTTATAATGTCTTCTTTAAATAGAAAGCATTGAATTTAAATAAAATCACAAACAAAATTTATTTTCATAGAAAAAATATTAAATTTTAAAAGATATTTTATTAATTTTCAATTTATATGCATTTTTATATATTTTAAGAAATTTTGTCGAAAAGCCGTCTCGAAAGAAAAACAAACAAAAATTGTAAAATTTAATGATCTTCGCCCTAACAGGCAAAAAATTGAAAATGAAAAAAATCAATACTGTCGATATTTATTATTAAAACTATCGAAAATATCGAATGTTGCTAATATCGATAATTTGACAGCTCTACTCTAGTCCCCAGCAACAACATGTACCAAACAACAATAGATTTTCAATCACATGGTAGCCGGTTGTACGTACCGGATTGACCCGATAAAGTCCTTCATCGGCAAGGGCTGGCGCCTCGGTGTACAACACACTGCTACAACAACAACAAAGCTTAAGCATAAACATTTGAAATAAAAAAAAACAACATATTTTGTAATAAAAAAGTTGTTAAATATATTTAAGATTTATTGCCAAAAAATGTACAAACATACATTACATTCCGTGTTATGGTGTTTAGGTTAGCTATACTAAAAAACTATGAATACCGCTTCTAAATTGGTAAACTCACTCTTCTTCTTGTTTCTTAAAAATATATATATATATATATATATATATATTTGTATATTACGTACAATTGTATGCATACATATGTGTCTAAATGGATGGGGGAGGGAGCAAGGCAAAATGAAATGAGGCTAAATGATTGGCAATCGATATTTTTCCTTCGTCTCGATTGATAAAAAAGAAAAGAAATACTTTTGCTTACAACTTTTTGGAAAAGCTTTAACAAACTTCAATAAAACCATAGTGGGGTATTTGATGGGATTCGAAACTGACATTGGGGGAGGGTAATAAAAAATACATAACTTTCATCTAATCTTTAAAAAATCAATGGGTAGGGGAAAATTAAAACTACGCCTGCGTAACTATATACACGTCCCCATTGTTACCGACCACCTCAGTCATGGTGACCGTGGGCAAGTGGGAGTTGTTGCTTTGTACATTGGTTATACTTAAATTCTGAGTGGACGATTGAGCATGTGTAACATGTGAGCTGACGCCGCTGCTGGAGACTGTCGAGGAGAGATTGTCACCACCATGCCCTGTTTTTTGCAAATGTTCCTCCAGGCCATAAATGTCGTAGAAGACATCATTGCACTCTCCACATTTGTACTTGGGTATATTCGAAGTGTTCGGGTGTTTGCGTTCAATATGAGATCTAAGGGTCAAGGCGGTGGAGAAATGTTTTCGACAATTTTCCACGGCACAGCAGTAGGAACGCTGCTGGTGTGTCTGGCGATGTCGATAGAGAATGGCCTTCGATTTGAAGGTCTTGTTGCATATGTGACAGGTGGGCACTTTGCTGGCCGATTGATGGGTCTTCATGTGCATCCTCAGCATGCCGGGACCCTTGAACTTCTTTTGACAGATCTCGCATTGTGGTTGCTTCTTGCAATTCGCCCTTATCCAATTCGAGTGTAGGTGCATGTGATTTTGCAAGCCCTTGAACTGCTTGAACTCCTGCTGGCACAAATTGCACTTGTAGCGACCCGAGCCCAAGACCGTGGTCTGCTGATTGATGAAATCGGCTATGAGCTTGGAATCAATCTCGAAATCATCATCTTGGGCCGCCTGAGCTATGGAGCTGGCGGTGGCCTGTAATTGGCGGGTGTTGGCAATCGATCTGCTGGAGCTGGTATTTGAACGACGCTGTTTTTTGGCCATGGACGTCGTCGAGTAGTTTGTATTCGAGCTCAGGCTTGTGCTGGAGGCCGACGTCTGCAGCTTATTGTTGTGCATATTCTGCTGTTGTCTTTCGTTTTCGTTGGCATCACATGCCGCCTGAAAGACAGCATTAACCTCAGCCTCTTCCAGAGCATCGACATCATCCACATCGACCCCATCTGCACTTATGCAACCATCCACCACAGTGTAATGGGTTAGTGAATTATCATCGTTGTACTCATGCTCATCGCTGTGCAGAATCTGATGATGGTCCTCCACATCTTGTTCGGTAATAAATTCCGAGCCATTGGAGTTCTCCAGTAGCATGGTGCCGTCATCGTCCAGAATTTCTTCTTCCATGTGGATTTCTTCGATGATATCCTCATCGTTGTCCTCGAACTCCTCCTCGTCATCCATGACATGCTGGACCACGGTGACATCGGGTAATATCAACTCTTGCTGATGATGTTGCTGTTGCTGCGAAGTGGTCACAGTAACATCATCCAGATATTCCAATTCGACATTTTGCTGCAACAATTGATGGTGCTGGATCTGCAGTTGCTCATCTTCCACCACAATGGTCTCACAGATTTGTTCGCGCCCATTGTGATGCTGCAGACTATGGCCAGTGGCCTGATGATGATCGTCCAGAGTACCATCTTGTTCGTCCTCATCATCGTCAATCAAATGTTGCTCCGATTGTTCCATTAGAGCATCCTCGTCGACCATGGTCAGCTGATCCTCTTCCAAAATGGCCGCTGTATGAGTATTGCTATTCATTCCATGTCCGGAGGTGCGCTGGGGTAGAATATGTACCAACTGAAGAATCGATTGCCCATTGGGTTGTTGTATCAACTGCAGCGTCTGACCACTGGTGGTCTGTATAAGCTGGGGGGTAAATTGGGTCTGGGTTTGAGCAATTTGATTCGTTTGTGTATTGGGGCTGCTTATTATTTGGGCCAGCTGGGGCGGGCCTCCATTGCCATTCGTGGTCAAAATCTGAGTGGTGGTTATGATCTGTCCATTGGGCAAGACTATTTGTTGGGGCATGGTTGTCGTTGTATTATTTGCCACATTTGTAGTGTTTGAGGAAATTGGCATCAGTTGTGGCGGCGCATTGAGTAGTGATTGAGGATTTTGTAAACGATTTTGTAGGCTAACTGCCTCATTGATGGTAGGCGGGGGGAGTAAATGTTGAATTTGCTGCGTTTGTGTTGTAGTTTGTTGTTGTGTTTGCTGCAGCTGTTGCTGCTGCTGCTGCTGTTGATTAGACTGCTGCGCCTGATGTGAGTTCTGCATGGACTGTTGGTTCTGGATGGATTTCTTGGTCAAAGGCTGGAGTCTCTTTAATGGAGATTTTCGTTTAACGGTCTGTTGCAATAAAATTTGCTGTTGCTGTTGTTGTTGCTGCTGCTGCTGTTGTTGTTGCTGCTGCTGTTGCTGTTGCCTCAAATCCTGCTGCTGTTTTAATTGCTTTTGCAAAGTTTTTTGCTGTCTTTGTTGCTTCAAAAGTTGTTGCTCCTGTTGCTGCTGCAACAACAGCTGCTGTTGTTGTTGCAATTCCACTAGTTTTGCCTGACTCTGCTGTAGCTTCAAACCCTGAATTTCATCCAAAACAACACGCGTCGTCGTCTGCTGCACTCTCATAGGACTCTCTATTTGAGGCTTCTCATCAATTACCACCCGCACTGTTATGGATTTGATATATTCCCTTAGCTCTTTATCACTGCGTTCCACTTGCATTTTAAATGCATGGCAACGTGAGACCGCATGTACACATTGCACGCAGATTTTATCTGGCCAACCTTCGGTTGGTTCCACAGTAACGCTGGCGCATTCCATTAACATTTCTGCAACCTTTTCACTAAAAAGTGGTCTCATATCTTTGCGTTCGCATATACAGACACGGCAGATTTTGTCCAGTTCCAATACCTTCTTGCGTTCCATCATTTGTGGTGTGATGTGTTTTGTTTTCGAGAGAGCGGGTGTTTATTGTGTTGCTATATTACAATTGGCGCTGCAACTGATGTGCCACGAACTAGAATTTAAGAAATATTTAGTACTTAGGTCAAGTTATTAAGGGATTGGTGAAGCTGCTGATGGCATCCATGCGTGAGTGGTTTTGATTAACAGAAAGCAGAAAGGAACAGAAAGCAGTTATAGATTATTTAAGTCAATAACCCCACCATTAATAGGATCAATGGAGAATTGACCTAAGATCATCCCATGGGTGAGGGCAGATTTCTGTTGTATTAATGAGTGCTGGCTTCCTACAAGGGAAGTTGACTTTTAGGACACTATAAGATGTAGTTGCTATGGTAAAAGCGGGCCTTACGGTCACCACTTAGACGAATGTCCTTAGCAACCTCAGATGGCATGCCCTGGTGTTTTATTTCAACGTGCTAGAGGGTAATGCGAAACCATATGATAAACGGAGAAGGAATGGAAAACACATATCAATTTCATCTGGTGGCTTGCTACGAATTTTATTGAAATGCCCAATCTAAATATGTTCGAAAGTAGGCTGCAAAGATAACGGCTCAACGGGAGCCAGCATTAGAAGACCTCTAACGAGCAAGCAAGAAGGACTCGCCGAGAGGGCGTTGATATGTGTAGTTTTCCAGCCTTGAACGAGTCCTGTAGGTTCCGCAGATTGCTGTCCAAGGACCGCAAAACCCTTGGGAGCATACTGAAAACTAACGGAACTTGGACGGTGACAAGCTCTAAAACTCCCGAGTTGCTGGCTGTGTGGCACTTCACTATGTGTTATTCAGGAAATAGGAGTCCCTGAACAAAGGGAACACGGCCATGTTTTGCATAGTGCTTTTTAAAGACCTAAAGATCCTAGGAAACATTCTGAAAGCTGAAGAATCATGGACAAAGTTAAGCTCTGAGACAAGCTACTATCAAGCTACTGCGGCGCACTTCTCGTTATAGTTCGCCTTTCTCTGGACTTCTATATACACGATTAAGTTCTGATTAGAGGGCAACGCAGCAGGTGTTTTCATTGAGCTCCTAACAACAAGTCGGCCATATAACATGGTCTTCAGGGCGGTTATAACATCTTTTAGGCGAAAGTCTTGGCTGCCTGGACCAGCACCTTGGATCACGACGCTGAAGGTTTTGCCTTGGACAGCAAAATTTGTACTTTTAAGTGTGTCGACATTTGTAAAGTCTTCAGCTGTGAAAAGTTTTAAAATACCTTTGGTCCGGCTTTCAAAAATAACCGAAACAGGAAAAATACCTTCACATGAGCAGAAAAAACAAACACCCTGTTCTGTTTTTGAAAAATCGCATAATATTCCTCTCTCTTCTTGACAAAAAAGAAAGAGACAAAAATATGTGTGACGCGAGAAAAGGCAAAGTATAGGGAAAAAAGGTTATTTCTCCCCTCACTCATCACAAACATAAAATAGAAGTTTATGGCAAAAAAAGAGAGGATTTCATTTAATCCAAAGAGAATAAACCAAGGCCAAGAAATAGTCTCCCAAAGGCTTCTTCTATAGAAATTAAGCCTGACACCTTATTTTAGCTCCCATTAAATCTCTCAAACTCTCTGCAAGCACCTGAGGTTGCAATTAAATTTTATTAAACCGCTGGCTTTCCGAACATATTCACATTACAGATCAAAATTATTATTATAAAATATCACATGTACTTAATTTAGTACCAAAACATACATATGAAGCATCCAGTAAAAGTCCCATCTCCGATTTGTAAGAAAAAGACAACCGAAAAACAAAGTTAAGTAAAAAGGGCACAATAATAAAACAACCACACAAAATAAATGAACAAAAATTCCGGATTTGTTCATTGCAAGAGTATGAGAGCAAAAGGCACCTAAAACCCGAGACAGTTGAAATAACAAAAAAAATATTTAAAAGAAAAAATACCACTCAAAGCAACACACACTCACGCACATACACTGTACAATTGCTGCCGACCAGCGAGTATCAACACCACTACACTTACCTGACGTTTTTTTCTTCGCTACAAAAAAATTATATAAAAATAAGGCGATTTGCAGCTTTCATCGAATCTCGTAGATTCCACGTTCCACTTTTTATGAATTCGACGAATCTTTTTTCACTATTTGTGACATTTCATGTACATTAATTTAGCTTCACTAAAGCGGGGAAAGGCCAACTTTGTTTTTTTTTTGTTGATGTTGTGTTTTCAAAACAAACAATAATAACAATGTTAGAGTGAAAAGTTGCAAATTTCAATTTGATAATCTACACGAACGAAATAACTAATACTACACTCATTCTGTGTGATTTAAATTCGAAAGGAAAGAAATTTTCTTCTGTACACGACTTTGTCTTGCTCGTTCGCTCGTTCTGACGTAAAGCCAGCAATGGAGAGGTAGCATTCGTTTCGTGAAAAGGGACGCACGAATACAACTCCTCGTTTGCCAGCCAACTCATGCCATTGCATTCGCTCTTGCGCTACCAATAGGAAAAAGAAAGAGCCAACACTTTGGGCACCACAAACAACAGCTGTTTGCCGGTATGGAGTTACCAGATGAGGGAAAAAATATATAATAATAAAAATTTGACAAATTTTATTTGAAGAGTACCGCTACCTCAAAGTTACTCAAAAAAGAAACAAAAGAATGTTTAAATTGATATCCTGACTTGGAACTACTTGCTAATAATTTCCCAAAAAAAAATTTCCAATAAATACCTGTGTTTTTTGATAATTTTTGTCTCGTTGCTTTCTGCCTGTTTGTCTCACAGCTTTTGCACTGGGATTTGGGTTTCTCCTTTTTTTTGCAAGCAAACCTCGGCAAGGCTCAGTAATTTTCGTAAAAACTGCTTTTTTTATTAATATTTCACTCTCACATCACTTTTTAATGTATTCGCACTGCACACAAACCGATTTTGATAAAGTTCATTATTTTGCAATAATTTATTTCGTCTCTTTAATTCATAAAACTAATTTTTGCACAATAAACATTGCTCCGCGAAAAGGACTGAAACCCGAAAACACCATCCGTAGACGAAGGCATAGACATAGGGACATATGGCTTAAGCCAAATGACAGTTAACGAAATGTGTTTGCTCACGGTAGATGGCGCTCTTTGAAGAGGAACAAAGGGGAAAAATAACGTTAAATTTAAACAATTTTTGTTAACATTAAAATTTTCGAAAATAGCAACAAAACATTCCAATCCAAATATTCCAAAAAGAAAAATATTCCAATTGGGTGTGGAAAACAAGGCGAATTTTGAAGAAAATATGTATAAAAAGTCTAATTTCACTAGCTTTCAATAAATATTGGTAATTAGTTTTTGACATTTCTCTTCAAAATATGTTTAGCCAAATTTTTCTTATAGTTAGTTGTCCAACAAACTTGCTGGGTACAGTTAATTGTTCTATCGCATGTATTGCTTGAAGACTCCGCCTCCGCTCAAGTGAACTGAGAAGAAATCCCGAGACATCCCTAACGCGCCATCCACTCGCTTTATACCAGCCAGTAGAATGCGCCAGCTTAGGCCAATTTCCCATCGCAGACGGCAGCTGAATTCACAGCCGAAAATGATGGGAAAGTTATTGGTAAGCTGTGATCTACTGTCATGTCAATCTTGAACCCCGTCCCAAATTAATTGTCTATCTCAAGAGTGATAAGGTAAAGAGCCGCATCCATAGTTGCAAAGTAACTGATTAATCAACATAATTTACCAACGACTAAGTTACCTTTGTTTGTTGTGTTCTATATTTCGTCTGCTCGATTCTGTTGAGTCTCATGACCCAAGAACTCTGCGACTAAAATGGGGTGCGGTCACAGGGATCTGGGTCTGAGTCGAGTGGGTCTCGCTGGGCAGTTAAACAGGTGATGTGTATCGTGCGGTCCCTGGTTACAATCGATACATACATCTAGCACGTCGACATCAATCCTTGCTCTGTAGGAGTTGAGGCGGCTGCATCTGCCAGAACATAATTGAACCAGAACTACTCTGGTTTGCCGAAGGAGGTCAATTTCTTCAGGTGCAATGGGCGGTCGTTCCCCAAGGAACGGTAACCATTTACCGCATCTACTACCGTGTCTGCATGAACGTTGTCTAGACCTGCTTGATATGCCGCTTGATCTAGAGGATCCCTCTTGCAACGCTGAACCTCACGCGCTAGATCATGTAGATCTACCTTCGTCAACCGCAAGAGCTTGACCCCGAGAATATAAATATCCTTTTGCTTGATAATCTGTATGTACTGGGAGTCGAGTGCCTGACAAAGGTCCTCTAACTAGTTTGAAGGGTAACCTGCACGATTGCACTATGCGATAGTTTAAAATTCTATCTTCGATTTTGACGCTTAATTCGCTACAACAAATTCCAAGAAATCTGCCACCAAATATTAGGTACCTAAATGAGAGAGACTATAACATAACAATTCCTTTAGCCATTTGACGACAGCGCATGAATCACCTTCTTGAGCCTCAGACAATTGGTTCAACTACGTTTCGGCAGATGCAGCCACTCCAACTTCTTTAGGGATAGGATTGAAGCCAACGTGCTAAATGTGTGTCCCGCTTGTAACCAGAACCTCACGCCATCTCTTTATTTCCCCAGGTTATACTTTTGACATAATAATAAAATGTTCCACAATTTTTTATCAATGCTGCATCAAGTATCTTAATTTTAAAAGATATTCTTTGAAAGCCTTCTTAGATTTCGTCTCCAGATAATTTATTTTGCTTAAAAATTCTATTTGGTGGCTACACCGGTAAACTTATATTTCCTAGGTTCCCTCTTATCACTATATTTTTGTACTGTCCCATAGATGGCGGCCAGCAAAATGCCACCAACCGCCAAAAGGATCAATACAAACCAAGGATATAAGCCCCAGCCATCATCATCGGTATCATCCCGCAAGCCCTCGACATGCATTTCCTCATCGTCATCTTCAAATACATCCCCAAAATCATCAGCCTCGGTATCCGTTTCGTTGGCCTCCTCGGTCAAGCGTTGAAATAGTTTGCCGTTTAGTGAATGAAGATGTGCCACCACAATATCCTCAGGTTCAGGCATTTCATAGACCGGTTCGGTGCTATCAATGCGCATAAATGAAACATTGCCATTTTTCATTTCATCATGGAAACGTTTGATGCCAGAGCCAAAATACTCATAGATATCAGCATTGAAAATGTGTTGATGTTCGGCCCATTGGCCTATGAGATCGACACGGACCTTAGTCTTGGGATCCATTTTACGGCCAAAATAGGCTTTCTGAAATAAAGCGGATAAGGGGATAAATTCTTCTTTTTTAACACCACCAAGTTTTTTTTTTCTCACCTCTGTGACATCCATGCCACCTATGCCTTTGTCATCCAGTTTTAGTACAGCATTTTTATGCTCAAAAAGTATGGGCAGCCTTAATAGACCCTCCTCCTTGTAAACGGAGCTTAGATTCACAACAACCTTTTCCACATATTCATAGTTAAAGCTGCCATATATTTGTTTCTGCTCGCGACTGGGGTTCTTAAGTGCTGTCTTACCCAAAAGGGTTTTATAGCTAAGCGATGAGTTGACCCAAGGCAAGTAGGTTATATTACGTAGCTCATACATTAAGGGTTTTATCTCAACCAAGACATTGATACTAGATTCCAGGCCATACTATAAGGGATTTTAAATTATTCCAACAAAATCATCAAGTCGTAACTTTTCAATAAAACTTACAAAATTATCCTCGAATATCATGACCACACAGGTGAACAAGTTGTCGGATATATGGTTGACTAAATCAGAATGTCGAAAATGACATAACTCGGTCTTTTCACGTGAGACATCAGTTGCCTTGGCCATGTAGTTTATGCGCTAAAAACAAAAACCATCATTGAAAGTGGCAACAAAGTGGTTAAGTAATCATGTTTACATCTTTTGGATCCAAATATTGGGCATAATACTGTTGCATCATATCATAGGGTATCCAAGCCATCAAAGGATTCGTTTTGCTATGGCATATTTCATGGTACTGACCACGACCTATCAAATTGCCATTGTACATCTTCAAGAAGTAGAAGGCATCTTTGTGGGTGCTACCATGGTCCTTGCACATAGTGTTGCGGAAACTTTCCTGAAAAGAAATATTGAAGCAACTTCATGAATCATAGAGTTTCCAATCAAGGTGGACTGCTCGCGTGTTGCTCTTGTCGTATTAACTCATTGTATCTCGTTATGTTTTTTGTCTTTGTAGAAAACATGGTGTTTTGTCATTTTTCAAAGCGCCTATTGTTGACCATGTTTTGTCTGTTTTGTGCATGCCAGGCTTAATTGAATCATTATATCCATATATGGCTGTAGCAACTCTGACTATTACACTTTACACATCCATTTAAGTTGCTTTAAAGGTTGAAGAAAATGCTTGTGGCCTTTGATGATTGTGTTGAAGATGAATTGAAATAATTAATCCTTATATTGGGTTGCCCAAAAAGTAATTGCGGATTTTTTAAAAGAAAGCAAATGCATTTTTAATAAACTTTAATCAAATATACTTTTTTACACTTTTTTCTAAAGCAAGCTAAAAGTAACAGCTGATAACTGACAGAAGAGAGAATGCAATTACAGAGTCACAAGCTGTAAAAAAATTTGTCAACGCCGACTATATGAAAAATCCGCAATTACTTTTTGGGCAACCCAATACATACTTGTGAGCAGTGAATAAATTTGATTTAAACATATTTTGAAAATTGGGAACCCGCCACCATAGATTCAGCCAAAAATTAACCCAAAATAAATAGGTTGAAGGGCATAATTTTACCCTACGTATCAAATTTCTGCCAAACGAGACAATAATTTAAACTTCTAGGAACCAAACAAGGATAATCGAGAGATAGGTTTATATGGGAGGTATATCAGGTTAAATGCCGATTTGGACCGCACAAAAAACACTCCGTGCGAAATTTCAGTTCAATCGGATAATAATTGCGGCTTCTAGGGCTCAAGAGGCCACCGCGGTGCAGAGGGTAGCATGGCCGCCTATGACGCCGAACGCCTGAGTTCAAATCCCTTGGATTCATATCCCCTTACTTATGCTGGCTACATTTGTAAGGTATCCTGTCATGTCAAAACTTCTCTACCAAGTGGTGTCGATATGCGCACGTCGTTCGGATTCGGCATAAAAAAAGAGGCCCCTTATCGTTGAGCTTAAAACTGTAATCGGACTACACTCATTGATGTGAGAGAAGTATCCCCTGTTCCTCAATGGAATGTTCATAGGAAATTTAGTTACTAGGGGCTCAAGAATTATAATCGGCAGATCGGTTCATATGGGAGCAACATATTGGGTTGCCCAAAAAGTAATTACGGATTTTTCATATAGTCGGCGTTGACAAATTTTTTCACAGCTTGTGACTCTGTAATTGCATTCTTTCTTCTGTCAGTTATCAGCTGTTACTTTTAGCTTGCTTTAGAAAAAAAGTGTAAAAAAAGTATATTTGATTAAAGTTCATTCTAAGTTTTATTAAAAATGCATTTACTTTCTTTTAAAAAATCCGCAATAACTTTTTGGGCAACCCAATATATCGAGTCAAATCAGCAGATCGTTTTAAACCGTACTTGTCATTAACCATAACAGAACACCACGTGCAAAATTTCAGCAAAATCGGGCAAAAATTGCGGCTTCCAAAGTCTCAAGAACTTAAACCGGGAGATCAGTTTATATAGGAGCTATATGAGGTTATAGAACAATTTGAACCGCTAGGCACAGTCGCTAGGTACCACATGCAAAATTTCAGCCAAATCGGACGAAAATTGAGGCTTGTAAGGGCTCCAGAATTCAAATCGGGTGATCGGTTTATATGGGAGCTATATCAGGTTATAAACCGAAATGGACAGTACTAGACACAGTTATTGGAAGTCATTACAAAACACTGCATGCAAAATTTCAGCCAAATCGGACAAAAATTGCAGCTTATAAGGGCTCAAGAAGTCAAATCGGGAGATCGGTTTATATGGGAGCTATTTAGATTGGGTTATAGACCGATTTGGACCGTACTTATTGCAGTTGTTGGAAGTTATTACAAAACACTAGATGCCAAATTTCAGCCAAATCGGACGAAAATTGCGGCTTGTAAGGGTTCCCGAAGTCAAATCGGGAGATCGGTTTATATGGGAGCTAGATCGGGTTATAGACCGATTTGGACCGTACTTATTGCAGATGTTGGAAGTTATTACAAAACACTACATGCAAAATTTCAGCCAAATCGGATAAAAACTGCGGCTTCCAGGGGCTCAATAAATCAAATCGGGAGATCAGTTAATATGGGAGCTATATCAGTTTACAGACCGATTTGGACCGTACTTGCCACAGTTGTTGGAAGTAATTACAGAACACCACATGCAAAATTTCAACCAAATCGAACAAAAATTGCGGCTTCCAGGAGCTCAAAAAATCAAATTGGAAGATCGGTTTATATAGGTGCTTTATTTAAATCTGAACCGATATGGCCCATTTGCAATCCCCAACGATGACCTACATCAATATTAAGTATCTGTTCAAAGTTTCAAGCGGCTAGCTTTACGCGCTCGTCCTAAACATTTCATAAATAGTAGATCAGGGTTTCATGAATATAATGAAAATTATTATTAATTTTATGAAAAGGTTTTCATAAATCTTATGACAGCTTTTCATAAACTATGTGTTTGAGTTTCTTAGATATTATGACCAGTGTTGCCGTTTTTGGTAGGTTCCTACCAAAATTGGCAGGTTTTTATTCTCTTTGTAGGTTGGTAGGCCGACCCCAATTTTTGGTAGGTTTTTCCAACATATAAATAACTCTAAATCATGTGACTTTCAGTAGTTTCTGTGTATTCGTTAGGAGTGCAGAATAAAACCATGGATGTGGAGGGGCCAAATACTGTTAAAACGTGCCTAACTGCTTCAAATTTCAGGAAAAAGGGCGTAATTCTGATATTGACTGTAACTGGTACGAATGTTGAGGAATCGCTTCCATATTTCGTTGAATTAGGAAATGAGGCTTTTGTACGTTCAATGCCTTCAATCGGAAAACGGGGCAATATGGCAACAGCATACAGATCTGGTCCGTACTCAGATGTTGAAGGGTTCATGCAACTCACTGCAACGGCGAAAATGTGTAGTGAACGTGCATTTCTGAGCTCAAACTATAAAATCGCGAAATCGCTGTTTTTCCATTCAGCACGTTTGTTTGTGGAAATCAAGGCAATAATACATCTTTCATTAACTTAAGATTTCTAATCGGGAGATCGGTATAAGGGATGCTATATCAAGATATAGGCCATCTCTGAGCTTTAGACTGTATACTGTATACCACAAACAAACGGACGGACATGTTTAGATCCTCTATGAGTATAACAACGTTCTATTAATGTATAAATTGATCTGTGGCAAATGGAATTGCAAAATTACCAACTCTTCGGTGGTGGGTAAAAAACATATACCGCATCTTTAGCTTGCACAACATTTGGTAGGTTTTGGTCGGGTTTGGCAGAATTTTTCTTAAATTTTGGTTGGAAATAATTTTCTTGAGTGGCAATACTGATTATGACATGTTTCATTGAATTGAAATTTATGAAAGGTTTTTCACAAATGTTATGAAAAGTTTCATAGGGATGTATTTTAACATTATTTTCATAAATGTTATTAAAAAATCATGAATATTATGAACATTTTCTTTTCTGCGTAGTTATCTCTGGCCACGATAGCTATCTCAAACGTTTGTTTTTTCCCGAAGAAAATAAACGGAATCCATCGACAAGTTACAACAACCCAATTTTTCTAGGTACACTGTAAAACTTAATTCTGTGAGAGTTTTTCTATGGAACTAATTTTTTCTAGGAAAAAAAAAAATATTTACAAATAAGTTTTCTATGCAAATTTGTCTAGGTACACTGTAAAAAATATTTTTTTGAGTATTTTTCTGTAGAAATCATTTTCTCTAGGAAACAAAAAAAAAAAAACATTTACAAATTTTTATATTGAATACCGATAAATTTTCTACGGAAGTTAAGTTTTAACAATTTTAAACAAAATATTTTTTTGTTGTTTTCTAAAAACTGTGTATCAAAATCATAATTTGAATTAAAATTTTTCAAAATTTATAAACCTATGTACAATACGTTTAATTTATCTATAAAACAACACATGCAGGCAGGTCCTTGCTTCTTACCTTTTCCAGTGACGTCAATGTGGTGGCTATAATTTCACATGGTGCATTATCATCCAGGGGATTTTTATGCTTTTCTATATCGGACAATAGTCTTGGCTCTGTTCTCAGACAGAATTTTATATTTTCTTCAAATATTTCACCAAAGGCCTCTTCAAGTCTAATACAAACGATGCCGAGGATCAAAACAACAGTCACAGTCAAGGAGTGGTATCGCAACATAATGCTGGTTGCTGCGATTAGACCGTCGCAAAGTAGTCCGTTACAAAGTAGATATCGTTTTTTTTATCCAAAGCGAGTTTTTCCGAATCCGTTCAGTTCTCTTGGAGCTTTTTAAAGTGACTAATTAAATTTTGGATTTAATCAAATACACATAGACGATAAATTTGATAGCACAACCAACTTCCAAGAGAATAGGCAAGCGTCATTGCATCAAACGCATGGAGAATAGTTTTAAGATTACATTTTATTTTCTTTTTGCCAAATACAAAACATAAGCACAGAGGCAATTGTAAACTCCACTCGCGTATCCTCGAATCACTGAGGCGGTAAATTCAAATTGGGAAATCTCTATTGTTTTTGCTATGATACCTGTATCAATGCCGGCCGTTTGTTTTTTTTTTTGGCTACTATTACAAAACAGGTTACTCTGACTATAAGCGAAGAATATTAGATGTTGTTGCTCTGCTAGCAATGCTATAGATGGTTTGCACTCCTTTAGCTTTGCGAGAGTTTGCAATTGTGTTTTTGTGTGTGAGCGAATGTTTTTTGTTGTCATTTACTTTAAAAGTTTTGGAAATTTCAACTTTTTAATTGACAATATTTAAAAGTTGGTTGGGATTTTAATCTCTTCTCTTCGCCTTGATAAGATAAATTCCATAAAGTTGAATTTCTTTAATAGAATATTAATACAGCAGAAGTATTTATTCACTCATCCCTTCATGGATATTTGCTAACGATTACCGCTGCTAGACTCTCGTCTTGGTTGGTTTGGCAATCAGTCAGTCAGACAGTCAGCCAGTCATCGTATGCAATTCGCAATGTAATAGGAAAATTATATTTTCATAAGGTATCAACAAATTAGCATGCTTATATCGAGAAAAATTCTTCAAGAAAATTTCCACAGACAAGGTCAGATGTTTTTGATATTAGCATGTGAAAAAATTTGCAACAAATGAGTGAATTGTATTTTAGTTGTTTTAAAATAAAAAAAAGAAGTAAGAGCGTGCTAAGTTAGTCCGAGCCGAATCTTCTATACCCTCCTCCATGAATCGCATCTGTCGAGTTCTTTGCGCAGTATCTCTTTTAAGGCAAACAAAGAATAATCAATAAGGACGGAGGAGGAGGAGCTATATCAAGTTATAGTCCGATTCGGGGCTCAAGACGCAAAATCAGGAGATCGGTTTATATGGAAGCTGTATCAAGCTGTAGATCGATTCAGACCATATTGCACACGTATGTTGAAGGCCATGGGAGAAGCCGTTGTACAAAATTTGTGCCAAATCGGATGAGAATTTCAAGCTGCTAGCTTTACTTCTTCAAAAGTTAGCGTGCTTTCGACAGACAGAGTGACGGACAGACGGCCGGACATGGCTAGTTAGATTTAAAATGTCACGACGATCAAGAATATACATACTTTATGGGGTCTTAGACTCATATTTCGAGGTGTTACAAACAGAATGATGAAATTAATATACCCCCATCCTATGGTGGATGGTATAAAACCAAACAATTGTTTACAACTAAATAATTATGAAAAGACTGCCTGCGAATAACAAATGGCCAGTACATCAAAGGGCTGGATAATGACAGAGTCTAAACATTTGATCAGGGCTTCAAATTTCTACTTTAGCTCCCCACCAAGACATTTTGTATAGATATTCAACATAAGCCAGATACCAATTTTTCAGTTCGGCCTGTGTGATTAAATCAGATGATTTTGATCGACCTTGAAGTTTTAATCGAAATAATCAGATATATTGGGTTGCCCAAAAAGTAATTGCGGATTTTTCATATAGTCGGCGTTGACAAATTTTTTCACAGCCTGTGACTCTGTAATTGCATTTATTCTTCTGTCAGTTATCAGCTGTTACTTTTAGCTTGCTTTAGAAAAAAAGTGTAAAAAAAGTATATTTGATTAAAGTTCATTCTAAGTTTTATTAAAAATGCATTTACTTTCTTTTAAAAAATCCGCATTTACTTTTTGGGCAACCCAATACAATATATTTAATCGAAAGATTTGTTTTAGAATTCGTTTTATGATTTATGCCTTAAAACCCCGTTAACACTGCTCTTTAAATCCGGATTAAATGGCTTGATCATCTGTTTTCCCTTTATATAATCAGCTGACGAGAATCTTCAATCCGGATTTTATTTCAGCCAAATCGGACAATAATTGTGGCTTGTAAGGGCTCAAGAAGTCAAATCAGGAGATCGGTTTATATAAGAGCTATATCGGGTTAAAGACCGATTTGGACCCTACTTGGCACAGTTATTGGAAGTTATTACAGAACACTAGATGCAAAATTTTAGACAAATTGGGTAAAAATGGCAAAATGCTGCTTCCAGAGGCTTAAGAAGTCAAATCGGGCGATCGGTTTATATGGGAGCTATATCAGGTTCTTGACCGATTTGGACCGCGTGGTCTTTAAATCCAAATTTAATGGCTCGATCATCTGTTTTCCCTTTATATAATCAGCTGACGAGAGCCTTAAATCCGGATTTCATTTCAGCCAAATCGGACAATAATTGCGCCTTGTAAGGGCCTCAAGAAGTCAAATCGGGCGATCGGTTTATATGAGAGCTATATCAGGTTCTTGACCGATTTGGACCGCACTTGGCACTGTTATTGGAAGTGATAACAGAACACTACATGCCAAATCGGATAAAAATTGCGGCTTCCAGAGGCTCAAGAAGTCAAATCGGGAGATCTGTTTATATGGGAACGATATCAAAATTTGAACCGTTGTGGCCCATTTGCAATCCCCAACGACCTACATCGATATTACGAATCTGTGCAAAATTTCAAACGGCTAGCTTTACGCATTCGACATCTATCGTGATTTCGGCAGACGGACGGACGGACATGGCTAGAGCGACTTAGAACATCGAGAGGATCAAGAATATATATACTTTATGCGGGTCTTAGACGAACATTTCGAGGAGTTACAAACGGAATGACTAGATTAGTACTCACCCCCATCCTATGGTGGTGGGTATAACAAATGAGAATTATATATACTTTACGCGGGTCTTAGTCGAACATTTCGAGGAGTTACAAACGGAATGACTAGATTAGTACTCACCCCCATCCTATGGTGGTGCGTATAACAAATGAGAATTATCTAAGAACATGCAGCAAGCAGAATTCTCCTCTCAATGCACGGTGGACAAACTTGTATGGAAAGAGCGGCCAAAAAAAACATAAAAGCCACATTTACTTCGCTGAAATTTGGAAAGATGAGTTGTCCTACGCCTACCGATATCCGAATATGGTCCAAATTGGACTATATTTCGATGTAGCTGCCATATAGATCGATCTGCCGATTTTTTTTTTTTTTTTGTATTAAGCCCATAATTACCTCATTTATTACCCGATTTCGCTGAAATTTGAAACGGTGGGTAGTACTATGCCTACCGATTAGATTAGGATTGGATCGAAAATCTCAATGTTTTTGCTGTTATAAGCCAAAATATCCAAAACAAAAAAAAGTGATAAAAGGCTGAGAAATAAAAATTTGGAGGGCCGATTTTCACCATAGACGCATGATGTACTTTTTTGCTCAGTAATTTGTAAATTTTGCCCATGAACATTCCACTAAGAAACAGGGGCAAACTTCTCACATATCAATGAGTGCGGTCCGATTTAAGTTTTAAGCTCAATGATAAGGGGCCTCCTTTTTATAGCCGAGTCCAAACGGCATGCCGCAGAGCGACACCTCTTTGGAGAGAAGTTTTACATGGCATAGTACCTCACAAATGTTGCCAGCATTAAGAGGGGAAAACCACCGCTGAACCTTTTTTCTGATGTCTCGTCAGGATTCGAACCCAGGCGTTCAGCGTCATAGGCGGACATGCTAACCTCTGCGCTACGGTGGCCTCCTTTTTTGCTCACTACCATCCAAAAATCAGAAAAGAAAAGGCCCCGTTAAGATTTTTTTTCCATACTAATCGCCCCACCCTAGTATGTATACAAATCGCCCCACCCTAGTATGTATACAAAAAAATAAAAAACTAACAAAAAACATGGAGGTCTCTCTAGTATTTTGGTCATTAACTTCAAAGGTTGCAAAAGTTGCAATCAGCGGTTTCGAGCGGAGAGTCTCAGTGAGAAGCCGGGCGGCACCGGCTCTTGCACAAATACTGAGTGCCTAGGATTTCAACATAATGATATTCATAAGGCCAAATGGTTGATCTCCAATCAAGCCAAATTGATCACATTAAGAGAGGTGGAAGACATTCATCCAGCGAGTTAGATGTATGTAGATCGGATCGATTCGATTAAAATCATTACCTTTGTAATGCATTGGTTGATAGTCGTCTAAGCGTAGCGAGAAACGTACCGTCTGAAACTGCACGAAACTCCAAAGGCAACCAGAGTTACCGTTGCACCATTTTAGAATCAAATTTGACACATTTTTTTGACTTTATTATTATACCATTTAATATCATACTTTTGGGTTTTTGGGCCACTTTTCGACACATGGAATAATTTTTGTACGGAGCGTCGCTCTGCATCACGCAGTTCAGACTCGGCTATAGAAAGGATTTTCCTATTATTGAGCTAAATCCTGAATGTTAATAGCAGTATTTTCATTTACAACTATACGGAGGCCACCGTGGCGCAGAGGTTAGCATGTCTGCCTATGACGCCTAACGCCTGGGTTCAAATCCCGGCGTAAACATTAAAAAAATGTTTCAGCCGTGGCTATCTCCTTACTTATGCTTCATTTGTAAGGTATCGTATATTGTTGTTGTTGTAGCAGTTTTTTGTGTTCTATTTTTTGTCTGCTTGATTCTGTTGAATGTCAAGACCTAAGATGGGGTGCGATCTGGGTCTGAGTCGAGCGGGTCTGGCTGGACAGTTAAACAGGCGACGTATATCGTGCGGTCCCTGGTTACGATCGGGACATACATCGCGCACGTCAGCATCAATCCTTGCTGTGTAGGAGTTGAGGCGGCTGCATCTGCCGCCATGCTGTTCGGACTCAGCAAAAAAAAGAAGGTCCCTTATCATTGAGCTTAAAATTTTAATCGGACTCATTGATACGAGAGAAATATCACCTGTTCCTTAAATGGAATGTTCATGGGAAATTTGGGTTCATACCAACCCATTGGGGATATTCTCCCTTCATCATTCAGTTTGTAGCAGTTTTAGTAGGTTGAGCGTCAGTACTTCTTTATATCTATTTCTGTGGAAAAAGCCTACCCCAAGTAGACCTTGGGACAGGAGTGCTGAGATGCTATTGAAGCCAGATAGCAAATCTGTAGCAACACACAAGGCGAAGGAGAGTTATCGGGAAAAAAAAGGAGAGAGAAGTCTGTTCCGCATAAAGAAAACAGAAATAGAAAGAAGTGGGTGTGAGCGAATGGAGATGTCCAGGAGTTGGCATAAAGTTAAAAAATTCTAACAAAGAATTATTTATTTATTTATTTTATTTATTTATTTATTTATTAACAAAAGTAATACCAAAGCCTTCGCGGCCAAAAACGTATTACCAAGATTACATTCCCAAATAGAAAAACTTATATATACATACTTAATTAACAAACTCGATAATCTACAACGATTATTTGCAATAATTCAATTGTTCAATTGGCTCCCCAGCCATTACTATGTACTTAATTAAAAATTAATAAGTTAAAAGTTAAAACATGTCCTTGTTATGTTAGCAGCGAAAGAAAAAAAAACAAGAATAATATACCCAAAGCAAACAATTATGTGGAATCAGAAGCGAAAAAGGCAATAAGTTTAAGGCGAAAAACATTATTAGAATGTGAAAAAATCCGTAACTCAGCCGGTAATAAATTCCAACATCTAGCCACACGGACTGTAAATGATCTCTCAAATATAGACCGGAATATACGGGGCAAAATGATATGCGTGCTTCTACTCGAGCGTGAAAAATTGAAATATCCGCATAAGGGCACGGGCACTCCACTTTTAACAACCTTGTAAAAAAAAATGGTATTACGTAGATCAACATAACGGCGAAAAGATGTTCCCAAAAAGTCTCTGACAAACCTCGAAATATGATCACGAACACGAACATTGTACACGAATCTCACCACAGTATTCATAATCCTATTCAGTTTCTGGAGATTGTAGTCAAATGTTCCTGACACAACTTCTAACCCGTATAAAATCTGTGGCATTAAAAGGGCATGAGCAAGCCTGGCTTTAACTCTTAATGGAAGATAAATACCTGCAGAATACAACCTCCGTAAAATACCATAAACGCGAGAATGAACAATGTCTATATGGATACCAAAATTCAAGTCCCTGTCAATAGTAACTCCCAAGCATCTAAGCCTATCAACAAAGGCCAGCCGCGAATTCTGAACAAAAATTTCAAACCCAGATTGCACCTGTGAACCGAACAGAATAGCTTTAGTTTTCGAGGGATTTATGGAAAGCGAGTTGAGACTAGACCACAATAAGATCCGATTAATGCAAGTATTAATGTTAGACTCTAAAAGACTGCCAGAATCGCGATCTGCACTAAAAAGAAGATATATATCATCAGCAAAAAGAAAAGTGTTACACAGGCTAGGTCCAAGGAACTCAGAAAAGTCATTAATGTATAGTATAAAAAGTAGAGGCCCCAAAACCGAGCCCTGAGGCACACCGGAAGATAGAGAAATAACTTCAGATCTAATCCCGTTTAAATCAACAAATTGAGTCCTCCCAAACATGTACGACATCACAAGTTTGCAAGCAGACCTTGAAAACCCGAAATTACGTCTCAACTTGTCTATCATAGTCCCAAAACAAATAGAATTAAAAGCCTTCGTCAAGTCAAGAGACAGAAGAGCACTCACTTTACCATTATTAATATCATTCCTTATCGATTCAGTTAGGTGAAGCAGCAAGGAAGTGGTATTATGACCTGAACGGAACGCATACTGAGAGTCAAATATCTTGCGCCTGGTACTCATCATTAACTGCTCCTTAAGAACATGTTCGAAAACCTTAGAAAGAACCGGAAGAATCGAGATAGGCCTTAAGTCCTCTGGACTATGAATAACAGAAGTTTTAGGTATAGGAACCACACGCGCAGTCTTCCATGAAGAAGGAAACTCAGAAGTCATTAAAATAGAATTAAATAAATGTTGAATTATATCGGATGTATAGGGAAACAGAAGCTTTAAAAATTTGATAGGAATACCATCAACACCAACCGACCTTGCCGTAATCCTTGCTAAAGCCGCCGAAATATCGTCCACATGAACACATCTAAATGAAAATGAATTTTCAAAATCTTGAAATGATTGAAAATCAACATTAAAACCCTGGCCAGATTGAACACTGGTAGCAAAAAAATTGTTAAGTGTGTTCACATCACCATCATAATTAAAGGTATCATCATTAAAGCATCCCGAGCCCTTAATAAAACGCCAAAAACCCTTAGCATCTAAATTTCCAAAATGCTTTGAATAATGCTTTCGCCTTTCCCTACGTATGATGGATTTAGCCTTATTCCTATATCTACAAAATATTCTCCAGTTCTCAGGTGTATTTTCTTGGCGGAATGCTGTGAAAGACAAGTCCCTCAGGAACTGAGCATCTAAAACATCTCTAGATTTCATCCATTCCTCACCATACCTACGAATCCTTCTCCTGACGACAGGTACAAAAGTGAAAAGACTTCCAAAGAGCAAAGCAACACGCTCACTCAAATCATTGGCATCAGAACTATAGAAAAAGGATGCACTGTCAAATACAGATAGGCATTGTAACAAACCATCCCAGTCAATATTCTCATAATCACGAAACTCTATCATCTCTTCACACGAAGCAAAATCAAAATCAAATGAACAAAAAATTAGCGCATGATGAGAGATAGATGGACATTGTACCTGATTGGAGTGATAAGTCATAGAATTCTCACCCACCAGCATGAAATCAATCAGAGATGTCGTCCTATGACCAACACTGTAATGGGTGGGCCTGGAATTGTGCACAATAGACAGGTTAAGTCTGGTACATAAGGAACGCAATAAGGCAGATCTTGATAAATTGAACAAATCACAATTGAAATCACCAACAATAATAACTTTTGTATAATTCAAAAGCAAGTTGTAGTGCAGTTCCTCAAAGGACTCAGGATCTCCAACTGGAGGCAAATAAACTACTCCAAATAGAAGCTTTGTACTCCCTGAACACAACTCAAGGAAAAGAGATTCGCATTTACCCAAAGCAAAAGCACGAAAAATAACCTTATGTCTGATCGTATTAGATACATAAACTCCTACTCCACCGCCCCTCATATTCTCGCGGTCATTTCGATAAAATTTGTAGCCAGGGATACTGACAGCCTTACTGGAAACAACTGGTTTAAGCCACGTTTCAGATATAGCAAAAATATCAAATCGGGAACCGGATAATATCGATTTCAGTTCATCAAACTTTACGGAATTGGGGGAAGGTCTAATACTCTGACAGTTAAGGTGGCCGACATAAAATTTACCAACAGACGCGCCCAAAAAAGAGTTAATATTTGCGTGACTGCTAACTACAGGACCCATGTTTATATCAAAAGACATCAAAAATTATAAAAGTTAATGCAAACAAGGTGGGGAACCAAACAGGAAAAATTAAAAATCTAAAAAAATTTAATATGAAGCTAAAAATCATACTAAAAACCACTCATACAATCAGCTAATCATTATTATTATTATGAGATCATATATAATACTTTAGTTATAAGAAAATTAATTATGAAATTGCAGGAAGAAAATCAAATGAAAACAATGAAGAGAACCAAGATTTAACGAAATGCATAAATAAATAAAAAAATGGGTAACGTAGATATTTTAGTTAAAAAAAAATCTGTTAAATCGAGGTTTACAAAAATAAATCTTTAGAAGTAAAAAAAATAAAATACAATTAATATACTGAGGTCCCATTTTGAAGGAGCGAAGAACATTCGTTTAGGTCACGGATAACTTCAGTACCATCCAAAAGCCACAACTTAGCTTTGAGTTTGTCACCATTTTGCACTCTGTATTTCGTGATCAACTTCTTACGCATTAGGTTCCTACATACGGCATTAAGTTGAGAAGCAGCAGGAGTATAATGGTCATTTAGATACACTCTGCTGTTTATATTACCACTTTCCTCACCATTTACGTCACTAACTTTGAGACTTCGAGTCGCAAAATATTCCCTCATAATTGAATCTCGAAGTTGCACAGAGTTAAATTTAACAAGTATCAGCTTACGATTGTGCATGTAGCAAACATTGTTAATATCATTACTCGTTATAGGTATCTTAAAGAATGTTCCCAATGCAATCACAACAGCATACAAATCTTTTAAGTTTGTAGGTAGACCATCAATAACTATGTCCGTGCGATTAATACGCCGATGCAAAATATTCATTCCAACCTCCAAAGCCGCAATTTTAGTTGAACAAGACGAAGCAACATCATCGATACGTTTATTGCATGTGTCAATGTCAGATTTTATCTCTTTCAAGCAGGAAGACATCTCTGTCTTTATTTCACCCAGAACAGTCTTTATGGAATTCAGTTCATCCCGATTGCCAGCTAAAAAATCATCGAATTTTTCATTGAGCGCACGAATATCACCAGCAATGCTACCACCATCATTGCTACAGCCACTAGAACCAATTTTACCTTCGCAGGTGGTGCAAATAAAAGCAGACACCTTAATTGCCTTAAGTGCAATGAGATCTTTCTCGGAAAGCTTTGCACAAGATGCATGAAGCCAGCCAGAACAAATACGGCATCTTATGCTTCCATTTTTAGCAATAGTTTCATTGCAAGCAACACAAATCACCTTAGCAGCACCCGGCATCTTAATTGTCAACAAAACAACCGCAGCAACAACAACAAGAAGATGGTGAAAAATTAACTCAGCTTAGATTGAGTAGAAAGACAGCGCAAAAGAGATGGCAAAAACGACACAGTTAAAGATGAATTCAGCAACAGTTTTGTTTTTATAATTTCGCCAACAATTTAATTATGCAATGCAAAACAACACGAAAAAGATATGTGTTTTTTTAACACTTTACGGCAGTTATTTCAATTAATTTCATTCACTCCAAGTAAATTTATCTTCAGATTTTCAGAGCAATCATAATTTAAGTTCGTAAACAAAGTTAAGCCGGAGAAAAATAATAAAAATGATCAGCTGCTGTTAAACACACGACTATTCGGGCATAGCGTTGCCAGATTTCGAACCACTAACTTGTTTTTGTTGTAGCCACATAGGTATGGTGAGATAGCGATTCTCGTCAAGAGCCATAGGTGAGCAAGCTCCTTCCGGTCAATAGGACCAATCGCCGCTGGAACATTAGGCCCATTGGTTATTTAAAAGCGTCAATAACTCGCCTTATCAAATCAAGTATCACAGGAACTCAGTATTTAAGAAAGAGCCGGTGCCTCGATCGGAGCTCAAAGTTGTTGTTGTTGTTGTAGCAGTTTGTTGTGTTCTATCTTTCGTCTGCTTGTTGTTGTTGTAGCAGTTTGTTGTGTTCTATCTTTCGTCTGCTTGTGATTCTGTTGAGTGTCAAGAACCAGAAATTCTGCGACTAAGATGGGGTACGTCCACAGAGATCTGGGTCTGAGTTGAGTGAGTCTGGCTGGACAGTTAAGCAGGTGACGTGTATCGTGTGGTCCCTGCATACAATTGGGACATACATCTTTCACATCGGCATCACTCCTTGCTCTGTAGGAGTTGAGGCGGCTGCATCTGCCGGAATGTAATTGAGCCAGAACTACTTTGGTTTGCCGGAGCAGGTCAATTTCTTCAGGTGCAATGGGAGGCGGTCGTTCTCCAAGGACTACATTCACCCGGTAGCCATCGTGTCTACATGAATGTTGTCTACGACCTACTTGATATGCCGCTTGATATAGGGGTTCTCTTTTGTAGCGTTGCACCTCACGCTCTAGATCATTTAGATCTACCTTAAGGCTTCTAGCCGATGGATATCTATCCACAAGATGGTGATTTGGATGGTCTCTGCGATAACAGCCCAAAAGATTTACTTAGCATGTAGTTGTCTTCGCACTGGTAGGATTTTTGTCTCCCGATGGAGGTGGTCCACATGAGAACTGAGGAGACAGCCCGTCGCAGTTCGAAGAGCGACAGCCATGGCCTGGGCTGATTGAAGCCACGACAACTGTGTGCGGTGAGGGCATGCAAAGCAGTTGTTGTGCTATGAGGTCTTCGAAATCAATGTTGATGCTCGGCGAATGGAAATTATCCTACGAGGCTCGGGAGGAGTAATGCGTCCAAAAATACATTAAAGCTGCATTTATTACCCGATTTCGATGAAATTTGAAACAATGACTTGTACTATGCATACCGATAGGTCAACATAAACCGAGCCCTGGATATGATTTCTTCAGCCAATGGAACAAACTGTCTGCAGTAGTCATCTATGTAAGTAAGGAATACGAAATATAGAAAATATGCATATAATACACAATTGGTTACTAGTTTTTTTCCTTTCTCTTTTTTTATTTTGAATTTGTAAAAATGCAAGTAAATTGTTATACAATTTTTTGTTATACATTTTTAATTTTTTTGTTTAAACTTTTTTTTTTCATACTTACATAAATTCTTTTAAATTACATATACATACGTTCAAGATAATTGATATAGTGTACTTGTGTGTGTGTGAGTTTTCTTTTTGTTAGACAAAATGTGTTTTTTTTTAGAATTTTCTTTTGTTTTAGTTTTCTTGTTTTGTATAGGAAATTACTTGGACTGGTAATTGGAACAAATATTTATATAATTAAATTTTTAAAGAAATACCTTATAGTGTCTTAGGGGATTTAGGGTATAACTTAGGGTATAACAAAAAACTTGCAAAAACAAGAGAGAGAAATTGAAACGAGAAAAATAATAGCCTTTTGCGGGGTTTCGTTTTTACAAATCTTTACAAAGAAAAAGGTAAATATATAACAAATAGATGAAATTTAATAATAAATCGTAGATGTAGATAGGTACTTACTACTAAGCTACATAAAAAAAATAAAGCATATAAAAAAATATTCTAAAACAGCAATGCATTTTAGATGAATGACTTGTTTTGTTGCCGTAGGAAAACAAAACAAATTCGTGTTGGGCGTGCCTTGTCCTAAATTTGCTTTCTTAGGAGGACAGGCAGCTTATATTGGGAGGGGGGAAACAGACTTTTTGTTTTGTAGAGTCTGACAAATTAAGCCTTTAAACAATGGCGGCAGCAAGCTGCCGAAGAGACCATGAAGGGAAGAGTAGGTTGATTTCGACGGATTTGCTGGTTTGGCTGGTGGGCTGCTGCTGCTGCTGCTGTGATCAAACATTCGCATGCACCTTAAGACAGACTATGACATTTTATGATTCAATACATTTATCGATTAATAGAAATCGATATTTTCCATTATTCCAAAAATGCAAAATGTTGCTGGACTTCATCATCATCCACGATATCGATCCAGTTGTCATCATCGTCATCATCATCGTCGTCGTCATCGTCATCATCATCACCGTCATCGTCGTCATCATCATCATCGTCATCATCATCTTCCGCATCATCATCATCATCTTCTGCGTCGTTGTTTCCACGGCGTCGTCGGCGGCGCATATTATCATCAGGAATTATATCAAACACTGAAAATTATTGGCCGTGTCAATAGACAAAAAAAAACGTACACACACTCAGAAATTTGCGGGTCTGTTCTTTAATTTCCTTATAGGGTGTAAAGGAAAACTCAAGGCGTATTAAATATGCCTTGGCAAAACTTTTCACATGTGAGTTGTTGTTTTGCAATTTTTTTCTATGTGAACTGATGGATTTTTTTTCGGTTGACTGCATTTTCAACCGGGGGAAAATCGTTATTTTACCAAAAAGAAACCGAATGGGTCGATTATGGATTGTAATTGAAAACTAGTTGCGTTGACAAGAGATGAAACCATGACATTTAGCAAAAGTTGGAAATTTTTGTTAGGTGCATTTAATATCATTGTTTTAGAGCCCAATTTAATACCCCTTATTCCGGTTGGCGATGGCGATATTACAAATTGGTACTATGGTTGTCGAAGACGAAAATTCGTTTACATTTTTGGTATCAGGTAATTTGACGGAAACGATCCATATAAAAGTTTATTGCATTCTAAACTATATCGGGCCTGTTTATCGAAAGAGTATGAAACCAATTTATACCTTACACCACTACCGTGGTACGGGGTATTATAACTTTTGTTATAATTAATTGTTTATAACACCCAAAAGGAAGAGAGATAGACCAATTGAAAAATATACTGATCGACTCAGAATCACTTTCTGATTCGATTTATCCATGTACGACGTCTGTCTGTCTGTCCATGTTAATTTATGTACAAACTACAGGTCGCAATTTTTATCCGATCGTCTTCAAATTTGGTATGGACATGTTTTTCGGCCTAGAGACGAAGCCTATTGAAATTGGAAAAAATCGGTTCAGATTTAGATATAGCTCCCATATACATGTTCGTCCGATTTGCGGTAATACTGCAGTAAGGTGGTCATTTAAGAACCGATTTTCTCGAAATTTGGCAGGAAGGATTTTCTTATGACTCCCAACATTAGAGGTGGGGAGTCGGTTCAGACTTGGATATGGCTCCCATGTAGATGTTCGTCCGATTTGCAGTAATAATGCAATAAAATAATCATTTGTAACCTAATTCTCCTGAAATTTGTTCGGTAGGATTTTCTCTTGACTCTCGACTTTATTGACCAATCTTGTCAAAATTGTGTTCAACAACGGGAATAAGGGTAAACATAGAAATTGATATTTCTTTTTACAAATTTGCCCGTTGGCAATGCAAATAAAGTTGGGTTACAATCCTTAATCGACTCATAAGAAAACACAATCAATGATGGTTTGTTTTCTAAAGTCTTAATAAATTTTTTTAGTAAAAACATATGATTTAAAGTCACCCTACATAGAACAAAAATATCACGAAAAATTGTTTAATTAAAAATTTAATAGAAAGTAAAAATGCCCTCAATTAAAAAATTAATTGAAATTCAATATTAAATTAAATATTTAATTGAAAATAAAAAATGCTCTTTATTAAAAAATAATAATGCTCTCAATTAAAAAATTAATTGAATCAATCATTTTTTAATTGTATTCGTTCTTTTTCTATTACGAACGTGATTGAAATTTAGGAAATTTTCAATTAAAAATTTTATTGAATCAATCATTTTTTTTATTGAACTTCATATTTTAATTTTTTTTTATTTTTTAATAAAAATTTAATTGAAAATGAAATTGTTTTCAATTAAACAATTAATTGAATCAATCATTTTTTATTGAATCCGGATTTTTTTCAATTACGATGTTGATTGACTGATTTGGCAATTTTCAAATAAAAATTTAATTGATACAATTATTTTTTTAATTAAAACTGAACTTTTTACTTTTTTCAATTACGATCGTGACCGAAAATTTTGTCATTTTAATTAAAAAATTAATTGATTCAATTATTTTTATAATTGAAACTGAAATTTTTCAAATACCAGCGTGATGAAATTTTTTAAATTTTTTAATTAAAAAATTAATTGAAACATTAATTTTTTATTTAAATCTTAAAAAATTGCATTATAATATGTGATTGAAAATATAATCTTTATCAATTAAACAAGAGCGCGCTTTTCGCAAAAATGTTAATATTTGAATATATTCAATTAAATTTAAAATTGATCCAATTAAAAAATTAATTGGATATTTCGAAAATTTCAATAATTTTTTAATTTGATCAATTAAAAAATTAAATGAATTTATAAAAATTCATTCATTTTAAAAATTGGATCAATTTAAAAAGTAATTGGAAATTTCAAAAATTTTTAATCATTTTTTTAATTGAATATGCAATTTTTTAATTGAATTTTTTTGCAATCACCTTTTCAAAAATTGTGATTGATATTATCACTTTCGTGATTGAAGCAGTTTCAATTAAAAAAATTAATTGGACCAATTAAGTTCGTGATTCAAACCGACTTTTATTCGTTATTTGTTTCTGTGTACGATCGTGAATGAAATTGTTGACATTTTCAACTAAAAATTAATTGATTCAATAATTTTTTTAAATTGAATCTGAACATTTTTTATTTTCTATGTAAAAAAAAATCTAGCTGCTCGAAATATTGATAAATATGTTCTATATATAGAGGATTAAACTTCCCCAAAAAGTTTTTCGACTACCTTTTTAAATTTCTAGACACAATACTTAACTTATTTCGGATCGAAATAAGCATATAAATGGTATAATGCATATTTATTTGAATCACGGATGGTATTTGAAAAAGTTATGGTTTAATCAAAAAAATTATTAAATCAAATAATTTTTTAATTGAAAATTTCCTAAACTTCAATCACGATCGTAATTGAAAAAGAAATCAGGAGTCAATTAAAAAATATTTTTTTAATTTAGAATAAAATTTTTAATTGAAAAATGTTCACGATTTTTTGTTTCTGTGTAATTCAAACATTTTTTGATTCAATTATAAAATGATTGATTCAACACATTTTTTAATTCAAAATTAAAACAAAAGTGAATCACGATTGCTTTTGAAAATTCTTTCAGATGCAGTTAAAAATTTATTTGAATCAATTAATTTTTTAATTAAAAATTGCAAAAACATATTTAATTAAAAAATTATTAAATCAAATAATTTTTTAATTGAAAAAATTTTTTTTTCAATTAAATTTTTAATCGAATTTTTCTGTGTATAGAAATGACAATGAGTGACGAAACAAAGAACTGACCCGTTGGTGTTTTTGCTTTTTTACTAATTCGACAAGTAATATGTGTGTACTTACCATTGTTTGAATCATCATCGCTATCTGAATTGTCCTCATCGGACTCCTCACACTCATCTTCCTACAAGCAGAGACAATAAATTTATTGCTATATCATCCAAATCAAACAAATCTTCATTGAGACCATTATTAACATTATTCGCTGGTGGTGGTGCTGCTGCGCCGCCACGCCCTTGTGCTGCTGGTGCAGTTGGTGCAGCCCTTAGGCCGGCGTCACGATTTATATTGCCAGATTGATTATTGATGGCTCGATTTTGCTGAGCAGGATGGTGATGATGATTATTGATGCGCATTTGAGGTTGTGGTTGTATTTGATGTGGCCGTCGCGGCGCATGTCCCATCAGGTAGGGAGGTATTATTTCGATATTATTACGATTCCAACGAATGCCAAAGTTGTTGCCGCCATTTACATTACCATTTCTAGCAGCTTCTGCTGCGGCTGCCACTCCTTGAACAATAATACCACCATTACCACCACCACCACCTCCTCCTCCAGCATCGGCATCGTTAACGCCGCCAGCAGCCCTGGGGCGCGGCACAGCATGATCACCGACGCCGCCATTGCCACTGGCAGCCGTCGTTGCGAATAGGCTTAATGAGCCACCCTGTCTAGCAATAGCTCTGCCCATGGTGCCGCTTGTACCAAAATGTTCATGCAATCTCGACAAGTTGCGATGGGCAGAGCCATTGCTAGTTATATTATCCTCTTCCATTGGACACACCTCGTCATCCTGTTCAGTTTTCTTCATGCCCACACAATAAATTTTCACATATGTTTCCGGTTTCGACTCGTAAGAGGGTTGATCCTCCACCAATGCTATCAGGCTGCCGTTACCACTGACACTCAGGTCAAAAAGACTGCGCTTAGCATCTATTGTTGATATCGATGAGTAGTCATAGGCATCCAACACCTTAAAACTGGTATCGTAGCTGGTGTTGTCATCGTAATCCGAGCGATTATCCATTTCCAGACGTATGCCGTACATCACATGCAAGGGTGAGAATTTTATCAAACACTGATCGAGAACAGGAACTGTTTGCAGCAAATGAAATGTGCGTAAATCCCAGACTTCGGTGTTGGAAATGATCTATAAACAATACAATTACAACACAATCAGTAAAACACTTTGGTGCTATTGATTACAAAATATTGCAAGTTCACTCACCTCTAGACCATTTGGATGGAAGACTCCTGATAAGGATTGATTCAATTTATCAAATTTGTGTATCTCTTTGCCTGAACGTACATCCCATAAGACACCACCTGTAAAATAACAACAAAATCTAACAAAGAGCTTCTGAAATAGAATTTTTAAGCATACTTGATAAGACCAATTCGTCTGTTGGACAAAAGGTGGCACGATTTTTGGTATACTGATTTCCCAGAATTGGTGTAAAGGTGGATATCTTCTGACCCGTGCAAATGTCATATATCGTGCAGGCCTGTAACAACGAAAACCATTACAAAAATTTCTAACCCCTGCTCAGTTTTGTGCAAACTTACATCCGATAGTGTTCCTATAACTTTATCCTGGTTCAGCTTGCTAAACTCACAATAGAACTCATCAATAAAATCTATTTTGGACACAAAATCATTATCCTTTATGGACCACAACACACTAAGGGGAGTACGCCAAGATACCGAGGTCAACACCAAATCACCCGTCCTATTTGATAGTATGGAATCGATGATGTAGCTGTGGCAACGTCCCGAAAACATTTCTGTGCCATGATTCATATTGAAAACCTTAGCCTCGCCCTGATGTGTGCCCGCCAACAGAATATCCGAGTTGGGCACAATGTGACATGAGGAGAATATGACATCGTTGTAGTCATTCGAGCGTATCGTCTTCCAGGGCGCAAAATGTGAATGAACAAAACGACGATTTAGCCTGCGAGCATTGTATCCAGCCTGGGATCGGAAGAATCTGGTGGTTACGTTCATATTATCTCCCAGAATTCGGTTGGGCTTGGGATCTGGGCATTTGTGGGGCGTTAACAAATCAAATTGTGGACACGTTGTCATGGGATTATTGCATAGCGCATGCTGATTGGTAAGATATTCGGTGACAATTGTGCTCAATGTTATACTGTTCGCAAACGGTGGTGGTGAATTAATGTCCATTATATTATTGGCTTCAGTCACAGAGATTTGTTTTTGTAAAGATTTGGCCGCCGAACTTGCACTGCTTGCGCTGGCTGTGGATGAGGGCAGTGTTGTGGGCAACTTTTCAGTCTTCTTTACCAATTTAATTGGAGTTATGGTATTCATTGTCTGATCATCTGAGAAGCTGTCATTCAACGCATCCTTTGCCCCCGAATTAAACGCAGCCGAAGGTGTGGTAGCTGCATTTGTGCTCGAGGCGCAATTTATGGCCTGATTGACGTCTTGCATTCTTGATCTCAAGCGATTGCGAGCTATGGAGCTAGTGGGCAAGACATTATAATCGAACGGTGACTGGTGGAAACTTTTCATGGTTTGGGAGGGCATTTGAAGACCAGCTTCCTTTTGTAACATTTGTGCCGCTTGTGATAGACCTTTGGACTCTAGATGCTCATAAATCAATTGATACAATTGTTGTTCATTATATTGGATCTTAGTTTGGGCTATAACATTTGCCTTATGTATATTGGCCAGCGAGGGATCTAGCTGATGGCTAAACGGTTTAGTTTTGCCCGAGACCTGTTCCAACAATTCCAAAGCATATTTCTGAAAAATGACATGCTCAGCACGTTTCTCTTGAAGTATGGGATCACGCATTAGCGTCTGGATTTGTCCACTGGCAAAGAGAGGTAGTTTGCCTATGATTTGTTTAACACGTTCCCAACGTGCCAAACCGGCCAGAGCTCTACAAGCCATGCCGCGTATACAATCGCTATCTGTGATGGGAGTCTTAATTTGCATTAGCGATAATAAAACTATAATGCCATTGTTGGAGCAAACCGATTCCCAAACCTTTTCTACCAGTTCCTCACTGTATTTGTTGTTGTGCTTAGTTTTCTTGGAGGAGCCGAAACATTTCATCAGTGAGTTGGGTTCTTTCTGCAATGGGTAAAAGGCAATAAGAAAGCAAATGGGTAATGGGCATTATAATATCATGCTTCATTGACTTACTCTGGCTATAGGAGAGCACACACAATTGCATAGAACCGCCAGGGCAGACTTTTGCACATCAGCATCGGGCACAATATCACCAGCAGCAGCGCCCAATATTGAATAGATTCCTGAGGTGGTAACAATCGCTGGCAATTCCAAGACATCACAATAGGCTGCATACACTCGCGGTATAACACAGCATATGGATAGAACATCCAGTGCCGAACGCACCGTCTCCGACCGTCCACTATTATTCCAATCATAAGAGAAGGCAATGATTTTCAGCAATAATGTTATGCCTCCCAATTTCAATAATTGATCCACCGGAGCCCAGTGAGCACGAACCGAAGTATTCTCCTGCAGAATTCTTATCTGCTCATTAATTTGTTCCACCGTGGACTTGGTGGCCTTGGTGATATTGCGGTTAAATTCGCTGGACACAGGAAACTGTTGGCACATGAAATTGTTGTACTTATAGAAGAGATGAGATTCCATGTAGCGTTTGAGAGCAACACAGACGTGTCGCACAATTTGACGCGACGCACATTCCACATCTTCGTTAAGCTCGTTGTTATCATCATCGTTATTTGAGGGGTTAAGGATTTTCAAGACCGATATCTGGAAGACAGAGGCAAAAAAAACTTCAAACTTTTATGGGTTATTCCATAAGTCTGTCTACTTACCACATTGTAAAGTTTTCTTAAACCATCTTGGGCATCAAACTCATCCAACATAACTTTGAATTGAAAGCTTAGACCAAAAAACATGGTAGCATGACATTTGCCTGAATCATAGGAATGCCCCAAGATCCACAAGGCATATCTCACCAATTCGCTTATGATAGTTTTAGGCATTGTGCATATACGCTCCATGGCATCTTCGGAATAAGCTAAATAGTATAAGGTAATGGAAACACCTGTGGCGGCTATACTTGGCCGAGGAACTTTTAGTAGACGCTGAAATAAAAAAAATCGAAACTTGTTTAGGACATAAAATAAAGACTGGAAACTAAAAAATTAAGACCCAACGATTTTATGGTTAATCTTGAAGGCACCTTTCACTCAAAGACCTAATGAATACGAAAAATACAGATAAAGGCAATGCAAGGCAGTCAAACGAAAACGGAAGGGATTGCTCCTGCATCGATATAGTTTTTAGTGCCGCAAACTTATCCGCCTGAAAGAGGCTACACACGTCTAGAGGCATATGCAAAATGCAAATTTGCCCATAAACATTCCATTACAATGAGTGCTGTCCGATTCTAGTTTAAGCTCTATGATAATGGACCAATAGCGTAATGCAGTGCGACAAATCTTTAGGGAGATGTTTTTACGTGGCGATGTACCTCACAAATGTCGCCAGCATTAGGAGACGATAACCACCACTAAAATTTGTCTTTCTTATTGTCATAGGCGGATATCCTAACCTCTGCGCTACGGCGGCCTCCCTAGAGAGTCTAGAAGCATATATGACTACCTAATTACAAGAAATTCTCTGAAGAATCCTACCCCGGGACCGGGGCTCATCTAATTTGGACCCATCCGTGTCCGTCCAATCCCCCACGACGAAGGATCTGGTAGATAATTTATCACCGCGGCATATAACAATGCCGCGACCCCCAAAATCATTCCTAATCAGTTTCAACAAGACTACGGCGAATTCAGCCACCTTCTGACCTTCTTCCCAAGTCAGATACTTGGCCCCCAATCAGCGGCAGCTTTATCCTCTCGAGGACAGGTCCCCTAAAAACACCCTGCTTTTGAGCCCTGGTGGAAAGTACCAACTCAGACCTTCCGGCGTTTATGCCAAGTCCACCCAGTCAGATTATATGGAAACTCAGAGCGAAATGGCTGATAGTAGAGAGAACTACTATTAGTCTTCCTATAGCGCTAGAGCTTTTGTGTACAACCTAACCTTAGATCAGCTCTCTTGAAACAACATTTTAGTTATTGTTGTTGTTGTACACTGAGGCGGCGGCCTTGCCGATGAAGGACTCCATCGGGTCAATCCGGTACGTACAACCCGGCTGCCATGGGACATTTTAATAATTCCTCAATATATTCTCAAAGTTTTTCGGACTTACCTCCAAACCTCCATTTGTAATGAAATCCAGTGCAAACTTTTTATGACACAAAAGCGATGCTAAGTACTTTAAAGCCTCAAAAGCTAAACAGGTATCACGTCTATCCAAATTCTCTATATAGCCAAATATCAATTGCATAGCATTGTGCTCAAAGATTAAACCCAAAAACTCCTGATATTCGCCCATTGTGGTGAGATAGCGCAAGATTAACATTTGACTGGTTTCCGCCGATGGTGGATGTATGGGTATGTACATTTTCTTATAGTAACGTCCAGCACTACCAGTGGGAAAAGCATCACGACTATTTTCCAATAATGCCGACAAATTTGAAGAGTTCACAAAGGTGTCCAAAGCACTAGTGTTTTGGCAGCGGCCGCTTGCTGTGCTATCGTCTAAACGTTGGGGAGATTGTGGCGCTGAACCAGCCATCCATGAGGGCAATATACGCTCCATCCCACCACCTGCATTAGACGACGAGTTATTAAGACCAGCTTCACTGTCAATGGAGTTGTTGGCAGAAATGCAATCGTTAGTCCCCGTTGGTTGAAGAATTGCTGCAATAAAAAAAAACATTTAGAAAAACTTTTACCACTACTTAAAGACTACTAATTACTTTTATGTATGGCTTGCAGCATATGCAAGCGTTTTATCATTTTCGGCACCAGCCTTGTATTCAACTCTCTAAATGTCACTGCAATATCGGTTACTTCCATGGCGGCAGCCAAAAGACCAGTAGCATAACTTTGTAAAGGCTCTATGCTGTCCTCGGCCCAGCTGTAGATGCGATTGATTAGATTATCAAATTCCACCTGAAACACAGCTGAAGTCTCTAGGCCTGGCAAAATGACCAGTATAAGACGTAAAGCCAATATGTTTAACTCATAGGAGCTTTTTTGAATATTTTGACGGGTAAAATAATTGTCCCGCAAATAATCTTTAACCAGCTGTTGGAAGAGGAGAACCATTTGTTAGAAATTATCATCAAGAAACCTCACTTTACTGTCACCTTACCTTTTTCATGAATATATCCTTGCGAAAAAGTTGTTTTAGCAAAAAACCAAACTGACAACTAGGGTCAGTGCGGTATGGATGACGTTCATCGAATGGATCGGGATCTTTACGCATGTAAATTTCTTTTTCCTTTTCAAAAATTTCGGCTAGCCTGTAGAAGCAAAAAAAAAACAATATAAGTTTAGTTAGTCATATTCGTCATACTAAGTACAAATCGTCATATAAGCCAGGTGAGAATTGGGTTTGGTGTTGTGAAAATTTTCCACTTAAAATAAAACATCGAATACCAAAACTCAATACAATTTTAAGCGCATCAGGAATGAAGATAAAAAAATCGCGAGAAGCTAATTCAGACGATTTATAAAAGGGTGGGAGGGGAATGGGGGGGAACACTCCCCCCTTACCCTAATTATCAGAAACGACATATCTCGGAGATGATTGGTGCGGTTTAAGCGAAAAATTTTGTGCTCTCTAATAGCAACATAAAAACAAAAATTTGGTATCCAAATTTTGGGCTGGGTGCCTAGAGGGGCCGCACTACCCCCAAACCCACCAAATATATATATAGACCAATCACGACAATATGGGACTCAAATGAAATGTATTTACGAGTAGAAAACCTAACCGATATTCAATTAGGGGACCAATCATTTTCCGGAACCATCCCAGCTCCCAAAACACCCATAAATCTGATATATTAATCGACCTCCGATTTCGGTGAAACTTGGTAAAAGATGTGGGTTGAACCCATGTACAAAAAACCCTAGACACCCCATAAGGGTCAAAACCGCCCCCTCTGCGGGAAGTGCTCCGACATAGACAATATGGGTATCAAATGAATGGTATTGCCAAGTAGATTACGAGTATGCAAGACGAGGTGGTCTTGAGAATTTTGAAGCCCGCAAACCCCAGGCAATATGGCTATCAAATGTATTAAGAAGTAGATTATGAATATGCAAAAAATATCCCCAAAAATTGAACCCGGGAAGACCTACTGGGTCTTGAGAATTTTGAACACTGTTAACATAGACAAAATGCGTATCAAATGAAAAGTATGAAAGAGTAGATTACGATAGAAATGCAATAAAATTAATCAAGCTCCAAAAGATCTCTAAGAAAAAGAAAAAATTTTCAAAAAAAAATGGCCCAATTTTTTGAGGATCAGCAAAAAAACAGGCACATTTTTACCAAGTACATTTTTAACAGGGTTCAAAATTCTCAAGACCCCCTAGATCCTTCCCGGGTCCAAGTTTTGGATAATTTGTATTCTGCTCGTCAATACCTTTCATTTGATACCCATATTACCTACGTTAACAGGGTTCAAAATTCTCAAGACCCCGTAAATCCTTCCCGGGTCCAAGTTTCGCACATGTTTTTGCAAATTCGTATTCTATTCGACAAAACCATTGGAAGATCGTTGCCGCCACATGAAAATAGGGTTACAACAACAACAACCTCCAAAGACGACAAATTTACCAACCATGGTATTTGAGATTAGAAAGCGAATTTGATAAACAATTTTGGGGTGACGTTTTTGGGGAACACCTCATTCCATAAACTCCCCTTAAACTAGTTGCAATATGAGGATTAAATGAATGGTATTTGAAAATAGAGCACGATGCTGATATTTTTTCAGGGCCTAAATCGCACATACATATTTACCGCCCATGGCAATATGGGGCTCAAATGAAAAGCATTTGGGAGTAGAGCACGAAATTGATACCCACTTTTGGGACCACGTTTCTGAAGGTTCACACAACCCTTAGGCCCTTCCCGCTCCCAAAATCACCCTGAGAATATCGGGCTCAAATAAAGTCTTTTTAAGAATGGGGTATATCGAACATCCAAACTTTATGACCCTAATCCCTCCGAGCGATTCATAAACCAATAAAGATCATATGGGATTCACATTAAATCTAAACAACATACGTAGGTAGTGGTCAAAGACTACAAAGATCAATCAAGTATTTTTTTTTGGTTAAGTATTACTCAAATGGACTTAGATCAATGAAACTTTCACAACATCTAATGTTGATATTTTAGATATTAGCCACTTGTCTGTTATTGTCAACATTTAGTTTTTTTTTTCTGCGACAAAAGCATCCAACAACAATTTTAGAAACACGCACAAACACATTCGCTGCTAACTTTGTAGCCGAGCAAAGTAAGAACAAAAGAAATTAATTAACCCTTTATTGATTGTGGTGATTACCTTTTCAATGCTGGCACTGGATCAAAACCGGATTGCGTGTGTTTAGATTCCCAAAATTGTAGAACTTGAGGCATATCCTTTTCTTCCAAGTTAGGTTCAGACTCTTCAAATCCATAGAAAGGCTCATTAATGGCAGCAGGAGCATTGTCGCCTGCCCCTGCCTCATCATCCGAATCATTTCCATTTGCTACTGCTGGTTGGTCGGCATTTTGTGCATCTCCATCGACTTCCATACTTTGATCTTCCGCCTGTTGCTCTCCAATGCCATTTACGCCGTTTGCCATAGGCAATGATGGCCCCTCCTCCCGGACACCAACTTCGATTGCTATGGCTGGCTGTACATTGTGATTATTATTATTGTTGTTGTTGTTTGATTGCTCATTACTTGTGCTGCTTTCGTTGTCTTGTATTTGTCCTCCTTGCGCCGCTGTAGGTAATTCATCTGTATTGTTTGGCATTTTTGTTTTTGTTTCTTCCGTTATAGTAGACAGGCAGTCACTCTCGTTTTCAGGGGATCAATTCGTTTCTAACCTAACACTCACTAAAAAAAATATACTAAAATTTTCCACTGTTTTATATCGTTCGATTCTTTTAAAGCCTTTAAATCCTGCACCTGCAGGACACTCTGTATGTTTTCTGAAACCTTAATTTTCCACAGCCTACCGCTTTATCATTAAAACACTCTCATTTATTCAATTCACTGCGGACCATTTCTTTTATCAGCCAATTTATTTCGTATTTTTTTGCAACATTCGATGGCTTTGCTTTTCTTTCATACCAATCTCGGCACGTTTTCGATTTCCGTAATTTCCTATCACTAAATGTTAGATGTTATAACCAACATCATTTTGTTATTATTTTTAGATGTTACAACAAAATTGATTATTTTAGTTATGTTTATATGTTTAAATTATATTGTTTTAGGCCTTAATTAATTGCAATACAATCTCTTTCGGCTTTTTGTCGCACGCTGTTTTTCGCTTTTTCCTGTTGTGAAATTTATGGGTTTGTGTAACCTAACATGATACGTCAAACGTACAATGTTCGTCAACGTTTGGCGATTCACAACACTCAACAATTAAAATGGTCAACGATATTGTGCGTCTATACTTAAAACTTTTTTTTTGTGAGCTATTATCAAAAAGATAATGCGTATTTTTAAAATTACACAAACGTAGGGCACAGTCCCACTTATTCCGGTTGGCGATGGCGTCGTCGAATGTCAAAAATGGTTTATGGTTGTCGACGACGAAAATTCGTTTTCATTTTTGTTTTCGTTTTCGAATTCGACTTCCAAATCTGACGAATGAGATCAATATAAAAGTTAATTGTATTCTAAACTACATCGCGCCTATTTTTCGAAAGACTATGGAACCTACTTTTATATAATTTTTTTATTTACAACATTTTTCTTTTATGGAACTATCGAAGGCGAATAAGAAAAAGAATACTATGGATGTGAAATTCTCTTCGACTACGACTGCTGTCGAGTTTCGCCTTCGACGACGGGAATAAAGATGAGTATTGTGTTCAGCTTTTCGAGCGTAATGCTATCAAACTCTGTATAAAAAAAAAAGCGTCGGCGAAACGTTAGCTAGAAACAGGCGGAAAATTACCGGCATCATTTTTGTATGTTTTATTGGTATTAATGGTACGTTTTTTTCTTTTTTTCTGTATGCGAAGAAATAAATTAAAAAGAGAAAACAATAAATGCAGATTAAAAAAACGTGTTTTGACATAGAAACAAAAACATTTGGTTGCTTTCAAATTCCGCTCGCGGAACAATTAAAAATTTCCGTGACTTCCGAAAGTAGAATAGCTCTAACTCTAAAACCCCGTTTACACTGCTCATTAAATCCGGATTTAATTGCCCGATCATCTGTTTTCCCTTTATAAAATTACCTGACGAGATCCTTAAATCCGGATTTAATTAGTAGTATAAACGGGGTTTAAAGCCCTAAAGCCCAGAATGAGCGCGTTGAGCTTTGTTTTTGAGTGTCGCAACTCTGCACACAAATCCCACAAATGCAACGCGGTTAAGTTAAAAACTTTCAACTTTGATGATTGAAAAGAATGTCATTCAGTGCTGCCATATGTAAACAGTGTTATAAGTCGACAAAGTTAAAAATTTTTTAACTTGTGCCTGTTAATTTTTTGGTATTTGTTTGTAGAGTTGCATTTTTCAACACGACGCTCCTCATTGCGCTCATTCTGTTTTGGCCTTAAGGGTGAATATGTTGAACATGGTATAAGTTGCGATCAGACACGACCAGACACGATTCACAGAACAAGGTTAAGTTGAGCGATCAGCCGACATACATTTTTTTTTAATTTTGGCAGTACTTTGCATTGAGGATGTCAAATTGTTCTCTTTTAACATTCATTCCAAGATGGATTTAAAAAAGTGGTCTCACGCGAACAGCTGTTTGCAGCCGGCCAGGTTTGACGGTATTAAGGTGTCAGATTTTTCTTTGCATTTTCTTTGTTGATATCTTCTTTTTTGCATATTTTCTGCTCATGTACGCACACGTATACAGCTTGATGGCGGATTTGTGGTTGTTGTACAAATGAGAACACCTTTAATTGTTTCACCGTGTGACACTACCTGTAAATGAAAATATATTGCTAGCACTGGATAAGACTAAAGTAAAACACAGCGTATGATCATATTTCATTACCATTTAGGTGAACCCTGAGTGTACGCAAGATGTTAGGTACAAGTTCGTATTTTTCATATTACAAGAAACGTGGTGTGACAACTCTGGCACCAGCTGATGATGACGTTTCAGTTATTTACACCGCACCACCGCGATTATTAATTGTATTAGGCACTACTTGTTTTCAAACAAAACCAAACAGAACGAATTTTTAACATATTAATAAATATAGTGTTATGTAAATCTATCAGCTGCAATAAGAACGTCATACAATATATATTGGGCAAAAAGGAAGTGAAACACAAACAGCATTTGGTGTGGTTGCTTGCTATAGAATATTTAGTAAAGGAAGGGGCGCGGCGTCTGGCAACAAGCAACATCATGGGGTTTATGTACATTTTAAGTTGGATTGCACTAGTATTACAAATTATATTTGTAACCATATCAATTGGTAAGTGAAAGGCAATAAAGAGGAGAGTACATCACTAATTCCATGCGTCTATTAATTGCATGCAGCCGCTGGTCTGTACTACATAGCTGAATTGGTGGAAGAGTACACGAGTGCAGCGCGAAAAATGATTCTCATGATGATTAGTTTTACCATGTTTGTTTACGTTATGTTTATATTCTGCGATGAGTTGCCATGGAGCATCATAATAATGGGATTTATTACTCAGTTCCTGCATCTGTCCATAATGAGCAGTTTTCCGTTTATTCGATTTTTATCGCTGCCCTTCATTGGTACTGTCGTGTGTCTGATAGCTAATCATTTATTGGCTTTCCAATATTTTACATCAGTATACTACCCCTTTACACAGGTAAAGCACTATTGAAGTTTAATGCAATTCGTTGTATATTTTTCACCGATTATTTCTTTTTAGATTTTAGCCTATTTTACAATCTGCTTATGGATGGTGCCATTTGCTTTGTTTGTATCATTGAGTGCAAACGATAATGTTTTGCCCACCACTATTAACGACAGCCATTTGGCCGCCAATCAAGATGTTGTTAGCAATTATTTCTCGCGTGGCAAGAAACAAGGTCTACTTTCACTGTTTAACTATTTAAAAGACAGTATTATGCCGGGTCGTAATAAAAAATCTTTTTGAATTTGATCAAATCACTAGAAGAGCTTTAGCAAGAGTGAGGTATTGATAGTTATTTTTTTTATATTTTCGAATTAGATTTACCACGAATCCAAAAGACTTGTAAGCAAAAAAAAAAAGATATTTATGAAAAAGAAAAGTAAACCAAAACACACATTTTTAACGGGAGCGTGGGATACCCATAGGAAAGTTAAATGAAATTACATTTTGCATTCTTTACTGCGTGGGTTTCATCCTCAGAAACTGAATGGTAAGGCATGTGGTTGTCATACGTCTATGGCAAAACAACTTATTGGAAAGGCGATTGGCACATACATGTTCATGGCCATGGATACTACTAATCCATGAACATTCCGTTAAGGATACCTAAGGATAAGGGGATACCTCTCTCATATCAATGAGTCCAGTCAGATTGAAGTTTAAGCTCAGTGATAAGAAGGGGTCTCCTGTTTTATGCCGAGTCTTAACGGCATGCCGCATAGCAATACCACTTGGTAGAGAAGTTCTAACATGGCAAGGTGCCTCAGAATTGTAGCCAGCATTAGCAAGGGGGTAACCGCGTCTGAAAATGTCCTTTATGTCCACGCCGGGATTGGAATCTTGGTGTCCTTCATCATAGCTGGACCTGCTAGCTTGTTCGCCACGTTAGCCTGTCATGGTCATTGATATCACTGTACGGGATAATAATGAACACCGCACAGGCTGGAACTTTGAGCTCCGATCTATGTGATGTTCATTGTTATCACTAGAAGCTTAGCTGCGAGCTGCCGGGCGCATCCACAGGTTGCGGATAGTGGAATGCTCCATATGGAGTAGCTGCAATTGCAGTCGCGGACAATCAGCGGTATCAAACGGTGTGAGAGGCTGGGCTATAATGATCGATATGACAAGGCGACTTTAAATAATCAATGAGCATCATGTTCCCGAGGCGATCGGTCCTTTGGATGGGAACAAGCTTGCTCACGCCACCTCTTATAGACATATGGCTACAACAACAATGATAAGAAGTTTATTTTCAACATTTACATTTGCAAAAACTTGTAAAAAAATAAGGGAACATTTATTTTCTTGAATTCAAAAAATTGTTTTTCTTATATATAGGCAAGCTTATGTCTCACAGAAACAGCTTGTGGTGTTTATTTGTCTTGTGTCTTGACCGAACCATCAGCCATGCCAAAATATGCTTTTTGGGCCATATTGACAAACAAGCCAGTCTCCACCACCCCGGGTATCATTAGAAGATCTCTATTTACATCGGACCAATGGAAATTTACATCCTGAGGGAAATTCCAATCCAATATAAAATTGCCATTGTCTGGGGGGAAAAGGAATGACCACTGAGGAATATTTGAAAACACGAAAGAAATTACCAATTACCTGTTACACAAGGTCCCGCTTTAGCAACAGCCATACGCAATTTCAATTCACCCCCAAATTGTTTTTGTATTTTTTCACGTATGGGCACATAGGCTAAGGGCACTACCTCTATGGGAACTCCTTTTTTATATTGTTCACCCAATTTATGTGAGTTTTTCGTGTAGTCAGCGATAATTATGAGTCGCTCAGCACAGGAAGCCACTATTTTCTCTTGCAACAAACAGCCACCTCCGCCTTTTATTAACACCATGTCTTTGTCCACTTCATCGGCTCCATCTATGGCTACATTTAGTTGAGGATTACGGTCGAGATCGCCCAAGACCAAACCATTCTCCACAATCAGTTGGCGTGCTTGAAAGCTAGTGGGAACACACACAACTTCCAACTTTTCCTCTTTTACACGTTGAGCCAGTCTATCAACGGCAAAGACCACAGTTGAACCGCTGCCTATGCCCACAGCGGTATTGTTCTTCACCCACTCATCCACAGCCCGATAAGCAGCTATTTTTTTCGCTTCGTTCAGGGACATTTTGGACTTTATAGCAACACAACGATGTACTTCACGTGGTTTGAAATAAACCAACTTCAAGTGTTGATTGCAGCTTGAAATGCTATTGTAAATGACGCGCCGGAACGTCATAGAGATCAAATGCAAGATAAAAGTTTAAAAACATATGGGGTCTGGTTTGTAAGGGTATAACCTAAATTTTGGCGTATGATTATCATGTGTCTGTCAATACGTGTGAGAGTTGTTTACACGTTGCCAGATCACTAGTTTATTAAACGCACAAGAACAAATGCTGGGTATTATGATTTTCGCAGTTCATATATGTGATTATATTAAAATCCTAAGCTATTTTGCACAAATAAAATTTGTGTAAATAAGTTTTCATTTAAATTGAATGATGACACTATAAGGCCTGTTCCGGTTTTCGGAAACGCAAAACGACAGATTTTCAGTGCCTTATATCTGGCTAACGTTGCAATATCTATGTTGGAATACATACACTAATTAAATTTCTATATTGTAAGATAATCTTCAAGTGATTTTAAACCAGAAAAAAAGAAGAAAACTTCGAAAATATAGGCAAAGCATTCGAATTTGAAAACCAGAACAAGCTATAATAAGCGGCTATAAGATTAGCCGCTTAGATAATCGGGGATTACACTTTTCTCCATACAAACTCATGACGAAACACTTAAACACAATCACAAATCATATGGTGCAACCTGGCATCTTGTCATCAAGCTGATCGTATATTTGCCAACACACGCAAAAACATTTGTGCGAGTGTGTGTATACGTATGCGTGCATGAGCAGAGAATATGCGAGAGAAAAGATAACAACAAAGAGAATGCAAACAAAAATCTGTCATCTTAGTCAAACCTGACCAGCTGTTAATGGCAATTCGTGTGAGACCACCTTTTTAAATCCTCCTTGATGCAAACTAAGCGATAAATCCGCTATAAAACACCCCTAGAGTTGCTTATGACGCAGTTCGTGATCAATTAAATACATTTGCAATAAATTAAAGCGAAATTTGTATTGATGCAGCGTCGTGTCGCTAATTTTTCTCACATAAGCCTAGTACTGACTTCGAATTTTCGCCCAAACAACTGTCAAAATGCATTATAAAAAATCTTGACGAAGAAAGTGCGAACAAATTCCGCAGAAGTAGTACCATAAGATAATTACCAGGTTGTGTACCGTAAACAGCTGAGTACAATTTTTTCTCGCGAAGTGCAAGTTTTGGTTTGGTGTGTGTAGTATAGTTAAGAACCATAACTCACACAAACAAATTCAAAATGAGAGTTGCACTAATCACTGATTTTGTCAGATAGTTTGTTGTTGTAAATGAATGTATCTACCTGTAAATGAATATATCTTTAGTAGTACCAAGATAAATTTAACAGGTAGGAGCAGTTGGCCAACAACAAAAATATGAGTGCACTATCTGTCAAAGTCAGCATTTAGTGCAAACCAGATTTCGAATTTGCTAACAGTTCGAGCTATTTTTCGTTTTTTGTGTGTGTTATGCTTCTTAACTAAAATGCACACACCCAACCGAACGTTATTAAAATTCGTTGACAGATAGTGCACAAAATTGTACTCATCTGTTTGCTGGTCACTACCTGGGTTAATATCAAGATATATATATATATATATATTTGTAGGTAGTGGTAGTTGCCCAACAACAAAATATTGAGTGCACAATCTGTCAAAATCAGTGATTAGCGCAACTCTGATTTTGTGTATGTTACTAATGGGTTGCCCAAAAAGTAATTTCGGATTTTTCATATAGTCGGCGTTGACAAATTTTTTCACAGCTTGTGACTCTGTAACTGCATTCAGTTATCAGCTGTTACTTTTAGCTTAATTAAGAAAAAAAGTATAAAAAAAGTATATTTGATTAAAGTTCATTCTAAGTTTTATTAAAAATGCATTTACTTTCTTTTTAAAAATCCGCAATTACTTTTTGGGCAACCGAATAGTTCGCGCCATTTTTCGTTGTTTGTGTGTGTTATGGTTTTTTTATATAGAGTTTGACAGCATTCCGCCTAAGAAGCTAAACAGAATACTCAGCTTAATTTATTTTAGAACTTGTTGTCTTGTTCGATTTAATTTTCATACAAATTTCATTGTACTGCACCGTATAGTACTAAAATAAAACACAGCTATAGTACCAGCCACAATTAGGGATTTTCCTACTAAATGAAATCAGCAAGTTGTTTCGCTTGAATATCTATATCTACAAAAAGTTATCGCGAAAATATTAATTTTCAACGTTAACATAGTACCAGCCTTTAACCTTTCAAAGTTTTCGCATACATTTTAATGGATGTGGTAACTCTATATTATTGACAACAACCAGAAGTAGTTGGCGTGGTTGGCCGGTATGTAAAGGTTTCAGAAAAGACTAAATAATTGGAAAGGTTGCTGCATTTGCTTCTTTAAATTTCGGCTCGCTAATGTCGAGTACTTGATTTTTAACTGGGTCAACATAAGTCTTATGTCATAAGGACATAAAGAGTAAATGTCTAAATGCTGTTGTTGCGGTAGCTACATACTTGCATGTGCCGGTAGCGACCCTTAGCCAAAGAAGGTTAAAAAAAAGAAGAGTGGGTTACTGCTTAGTCTTTCCACAATTTTTTCGTATTTTTATACCCTCCACCTTAGGATGGGGGTATACTAATTTCGTCATTCTGTTTGTAACTCCTCGAAATATTCCTCTGAGACTCCATAAAGTATATGTATTCTTGATCGTCATGTCATTTTAAGTCGATCTAGCCATGTCCGTCCGTTCGTCCATCGGTCTGTCGAAAGAACGCTAACTTTTCAAGGAGTAAAGCTAGCCGCTTGAAGTACTTCTTATTATTGTAGGTAGGTTGGACTTGTTAATGGGCTGTATCGGTTCATGTTTTGATATAGCTGCCATATAAACCGATCTTGGATCTTGACTTCTTGAGTCACTAGAGGGCGCGATTCTTATCCGATTTGGCCGAAATTTTGCATGAGGTGTTTTGTTATGATTTTCAACAACTGTGTTAAGTGCGGTTCAAATCGGTCCATAAGCTATATCAGGAGCTTTCATATAAACCGATCTTGGATATTGACTTATTGAGCCACTAGAGGGCGTAATTCTCATCCGATTTGGCTCAAATTTTGTATGAGGTGTTTTGCTATGACTACCAAGAACTGTTCTGAGTATGGTTCAGATCGGTCTATAATCTGATATAGCTGCCATATAAGCCGATCTTGGATATTGACTTATTGAACCACTACAGAGCGCAATTTTTATCTGATTCGGCTGAAATTTTGCATATAGTGTTCTGTTATGACTTTCAATACCTGTGCCAAATATGGTTTAAATCGGTACATAACCTGATATAGCTGCCATATACCTTTGCCAAATATGGTTTAAATCGGTACATAACCTGATATAGCTGCCATATAAACCGATCTGGTAACTTGACTTCTTTTGCCTCTAGAGGGCACAATTTTTATCCGATTTGGCTGAGATTTAGCATGATGTGTTTTGTAATGACTTTCAACAATTATGCTATGTATGGTTCAAATCGGTCCATAACCTGATATAGCTGCCATATAAACCGATCTTGGATATTGACTTATTGAACCACTAGAGGGCGCAATTCTCATTCGATTTGGCTGAAATTTTGCATATAATGGTCTGTTATGACATTTAATAAATGTGCCCAATATGGTTCAAATCGGTCCATAACCTGATATAGCTGGCATATAAACCGATCTTGGATATTGACTTATTGAGCCACTAGAGGGCGTAATTCTCATCCGATTTGGCTCAAATTTTGCATACAGTGTTCTGTTATGACTTGCAGCAACTTTGCCAAATATGGTTTAAATCGGTACATAACTTGATATAGCTGCTATATAAACCGATCTGGTATCTTCACTTCTTCGGCCTCTAGAGGGCGAAATTCTCATCCGATTTGGCTCAAATTTTGCATATAGTGTTCTGTTATGACTTTCAACAACTGTGCCAAATATGGTTTACATCGGTACATAACCTGATATAGCTGCCATATAAACCGATCTTGGATATTGACTTCTTAAGCCTCTAGAGCGAGCAATACTTATCGATTTGGATGAAATTTTGTACAATGGCTTCTCCTATGATCTTTAACATACGTGTCCAATATGGTCTGAATCGATCTATAGACTTATACAGCTCCCAAATAAAACGTTCTACCGATTATTATTCTTGAGCCCCTACAAGTCGCAATTTCCCTATCCGAATGGACTAAAATATAACTCAATGACTTCTACTACGGTCTTCAACATTCAATTCATTTATAATCCGAATCGGACTATAACTTGATATAGCTCCAATAGCATAACAATTCTTATTCATTATTCTTTTTTTGCCTATAAAGAGATACCGCGCAAAGAACTCGACAAATGCGATCCATGATGGATGGTATATAAGATTCGGCCCAGCCGAACTTAGCACACTTTTACTTGTTCGGTTTGTGTATGACGAATTCATTTATATGACATTCGGTTTCTATGACAGCTATACCAGATTATGAACAGATTTGAATCATACTTAATACAGTTGTTGGAAAGGACACCAAAAAACTACGTGCAAAATTTCAGTCAAATCGAACGAGAAGTGCGCCCTCTATAGGCTCAAGAAGTCAAGACCCATGATCGGTTTATATGGCAGCTATATCAAAACATGGACCGATTTGAATCATATTTAGAGTAGTTGCTGGAAGTGATACCAAAACACCGCGTGCAAAATTTCCGTCAAATCGGACGAGAATTGCGCCATCTAGAGGCTTTATATGGCAGCTTTATCAAAACATGAACCGATTTGGCCCTTTTACAATCCCAACCGACCTACACTAATAAAAAGTATTTGTGAAAAATTTCAAGCGGCCAGCTTTACTCCTTCGAAAGTTAGCGTGCTTTCGACAGACAGACGGACGGACGGACGGACAGATGGACGGAAATGGCTAGATCGACTTAAAATGACGATCAAGAATATATATATTGGGTTGCCCAAAAAGTAATTACGGATTTGTCATATAGTCGGCGTTGACAAATTTTTTCACAGCTTGTGACTCTGTAATTGCATTCTTTCTTCTGTCAGTTATCAGCTGTTACTTTTAGCTTGCTTTAGAAAAAAAGTGTAAAAAAAGTATATTTGATTAAAGTTCATTCTAAGTTTTATTAAAAATGCAGTTACTTTCTTTTAAAAAATCCAATCCCAATACTTTATGGGGTCTCAGACGCATATTTCGAGTTGTTACAAACAGAAGACGAAATAAGTATACTCCCATCCTATGGTGGAGGGTATAAAAACATTCTACTCGTCTGTTCGCATGACCTCACCTAAATAATGCATCGGGGCGTCGAAGTTGGCAACTTTTTCGCATTGCTATTGTGGAATTTTTATGCAGAGTTGCATTTTTGCAACGCGACGCTCAAAACCAAAGCTCAACGCGCTCACTCTGTTTTGGCCTTAAGCCTGGGAATCAGCCAAATTGTTAAAAAAAAGCAGACCAATTGTAGCTAAGCCTAAGGGCTTTTGCTGGGATTCTCCTTTCGGGTGATGTTATAACATAGCCGAAGATCTTTGGAAATCCCCTAATGACTTTAAATGTCCATTAAATTACTTAGGAGTCTCATAGTTTTAGTGAAATTGATAACTTAACAGCTTGCTGTTTCAAGTAAACCTTGTTGCTGGTTTTACTGTTGCTGTGGATGTTCTAAACTCTCTCTGTCTCTCTCTCTCTCTCTCTTTCTCTTGCTGTAAACTCCCCCTTTTGGATTTTCAATTTGAACATTTTCATTAAATGCTTTTCGCAAATTCAAATTAACACCAACAGTGAGCTTCCCTTTGGTGCAATGCGATCTCATTAAACTATTCCCATTTCCCAGTGTAAAAAAGGGAACAAAACAAAATTCTAAAAAAAAGCACAACAACCATGATGATAACTACAGCAAATAAATTTCCGTAATGCCGTTGATGCTGGCGTTGCCTCTCTGTGTTTTGTTTTTTTTCCATTTGCATTGGCATTTGGCTTTTTCATTCGGTTCGGTTGACGCGTTCGTTTCGCTGAACAAAGGCCCAGAGAAATGAAATGGACAAAATTATGCTGGGAAAAAGATACCTGATGAGTCTCTAAGGATAATGGGCAAGGAAGGATTGAATAAAATAAAAGCAACAACTAAATTAGCTGTTTTTTTTTCTTCTTATGGTTTGCGAATGATAGGCGGTGGTGGCAGAAGCAGTAGCACAAATAGTTGGATCAGAAATGTGATGGGCTATACCAAATGATGTTGGTTAGGTTAGTAGTGTAAAATTACTCCTACACCAGGGACTTGGAAGCTGATGTAGTCGTTACGGGGTCCCCTTAATGACAATGACGATGATAATGATGACTGTTGACTGTTTACATTGGCATTTGACGTTAGCA